>NW_016164062.1:31071-33472 GCF_001687245.7 Rhagoletis zephyria | reverse complement strand
AGGCACGTCAGGAGGCATCTATATGAACTAACGGACGAAGTCCAGAGGTTCATTAAGCAACCTCTGGACCCGAGTTATGTAGACTCTAGACCTGTGAATGCCGTTCTAGGCACACCACCCCCGGACATAGACGAGACGGAGCTTCATCTGCCTCGGGAGACACGCACTACACTTGCACAGCTTCGCTCCGGCTACTGCAGCAGGTTAAACTCCTACTTGAGTAGGCTGAATGAGGCTGTGCCGAACGAATGTCCGGCATGCGGAGAGACCCCACATGACTCGAAACATCTCTTCGCATGCCCGGCAAACCCGACATCCCTAACGGCCTTGTCCCTATGGGCAAACCCCGCAGAAGCTGCACGCTTGCTAGGGTTGCCGTTAGTGGAACTTGACGACAACGACTGAGATACCAACCGATCTGGGCGGGGTTGTTGTAGCCGCTACAACAACAACAACAACAGCCCCGTTTTGATATAGTCCTGTGACGTTATACAAATTGGCATCAAAAAACTCAGAATCGAAGAAATTTGTGTTAAGCCAGGTCTCAACCAGTATGTAAATATCATAATCTGAGTGAGAACTCATTTCAAAAAGTGCCTTGGACTTTGTTCGGAGGCCGGAAACATTCTGATAATAAATTTTTAATTGCTTGGAAGGAGCATTTCCTGATACAGGGTTAGTTATGCCTCTTTCTGAGGAGCACCGTCTCGTTGAAAAAAACGAAACGGACGAATCAACACACTCGTGGGCCAAATGTCCGCCTTAAGCAGCTTCTCATAGCCACAATCCAAAATCCCCAATTTGAAGTTAACTCTTCTGAGCTTACTAAGATCCGAATCTTTCTTTATTAGCGGGTAGCAAACCATCCACTTTACATCAATTTTAGCAGCCTTAAAAGCATACGACAGAATATCAGCAGCAGTTACACTAGGCGAGAATGAAGATATATGCAACCATTTGAAGTCTGAAATAACACTAAGCTCATCGGTGCTG
The DNA here is from genome assembly GCF_001687245.7 of Rhagoletis zephyria. NCBI lineage: Eukaryota > Metazoa > Arthropoda > Insecta > Diptera > Tephritidae > Rhagoletis > Rhagoletis zephyria. Next base: position 32,479 of record NW_016164062.1, on the reverse strand, counting down.
CATGAGCCAATAAGCAAAGGTTTTGCAGTATTGCGTTTACGATTTGGTACAGGATTAGTAGAATTCTCGTTTCTGTTTTGCGAAGAAAAGGAGCTGAACACCTTTTGCAGAGAACACCTTTGTATATTTTTAATGCTTACTGGGTTATATCCTATCTTCTTTTGTCTCTCATTCTTTTGCATATTTTGGAGCATTGTGGAAGAATACAAGTGAGATATCTTAGGGTTGACAGATAGTTGACAGGGTGTTCAATATGGCGATGACCGTGTGAACAATATGGCAGCCAATATGGCATACAACACCGAATGGCCCGAAGTAGCAAAACTACGGCCCGAACGAAACGCTTCGTGAAAATCCAGGGTTGCGAAGTGGTATTTTGTTGGAAAATATAAAAGCCAGGATTTTGTGCAGCGCCGAATTTTAACAAAAGAGGGTTTTGTGTTCTCAAGATGAATAGAAAAGGGTTGCTGTGCTGTTTCGTTTTAAGCTTATTTTAATCTTAAAGGCTGGTATGCAGCTCTCAAGAAATCTGTAAAGAAAAATTTGCCATTATTTCGTGTGTCCAAGGAATTTTGACATTTTTGATACTAATATATATATACTAAATAATGGAACAGGCATATATTTCTGTTGCACAACTGGGTTTCCTTGTGCTCTTTTTTCACAAAAAACTTTAGAAAAACATACTAAAAAGCGTAGCAAATTTCTTAAGAACTGCGTACTGCCTGAAGGAAATTTGACTTAAGAAAAATTCTTAGCCATTTCTTATACGTCATTTTGTATGGAATTTTAGCTTTTCTTGAGAACTGCATACAGGCCTTAAGGTATCTAATTAAATATTAAAAGGAGACAAAAATTAAAGCAAAAATTTAAAATATATGTACATATCTGAAAATTTTAAATAAAATATATATTTTCACGAGAGACAAATTAAATAAAATGGGTTAACTTAAGGGGAAATATACTTATCAGATTGGGTCAGATAGCGCTTTTACGTTATAAATAAAAATAATTCCTACTTAAATTTTATATAATTTTGGTAACGTATTTCTAAGCTGACCCTGAGATCTGTGAAATAATACATATTTATGTGCATATATTGTGTTGATTATGCTCTAAATCGCTAAATAATTCTTGCAGCAATCAGCACCATTGGAAAGTGAAGTGACAATAGGCTGGTTTTCTTTATACAGCCCGTTTTAAATTCGTATTATTGTTATAATAAATTACAATTATTGTTTGTTTCCATTTCGGTCAACCGCGCAAATTATTTATTAAAAATTTTCGTTTAAAAAAAGCAGATTTTGTTTACTTTTGAATAAGACTTTATCGAGTGCGCTATAAAGACAGGGGGATAAATGCTGTAAAGAAATATATGTTGAGTCCAATCGGTTTTTTGCTAATCCGG
>NW_016164062.1:0-30944 GCF_001687245.7 Rhagoletis zephyria | reverse complement strand
AAATATATGTGGAGTCCAATCGGTTTTTCGCTAATCCGGTTTTTGTGTAGGTACAAACAAGGTATATTAAAAAAATACCTCTCCATGGAAAAATATCGTTATATTCGTATTTAAAATTAATCGGATTTTAATGGGGTGTTATAAAAACTCGTTTTAATCGAAACTTTGTTTTTTTCGGCTATATTTATTATTATTTATTGGCCCAGATGCAAATATTGAATGAACTAACATATTTTAAATATTTACGGAACTACCATTTGTATGCAACCCTGCCTATCCTGTATTCAAGTAGATGTAATTCGAAAAATTTAAACGGATTTCTTTAAATCAACCTGAGCTGCGGACATATTGCGAATTCATTTTAAAACATTAACCACTACATTATATTAGTATTAAATACTTTCAATTAAGAAACAATTCTTANTAGATGGTTGCCACTACGTCAGTTTTACAGATGGTAAAAAAGATATAAGTTCCTATTCAAAATATGTTTAAAATATTTGAAATTTACTATTGAATAAGGTTTTTGTTGAAAACTAAGTAATTTATATTTAGCTAAAATCTATTATAGCACGAAAAATTGTAGTTGAAAGGGTAAGTTTATGAAAAGGCATTGATGAGTGGCAACAGTGTAGTAAGCAACACTGAGGGCTCCAGTAATCGACAAAATTCTGCGTATACAGACTGCGATTAAGTATACGTTCTGCGTTCTCGACTAATTTCAGCTGAAGTGGTTGCTTAAGGAGAATAATTCCCGAATTTTATAAAAAAGGACATATTTCAAACCCAATTTGTAAATAAATTAGTGACCAAAATTTACAAGTCAGTGTTAAAATAATGCGTAGACCCTTGACTATCAGTGTGTGGATTTTTTTTTTTTTGGATCGGGCCACCCCTTTGGACGGAATAGCCCGAAATAGTTGTGAGGGCTACTAAAACCCACCCAAATGTACGATAATAAACCATTTCAAACAAATATAAGTGTGCAAAACACACACATTTTGATGTTAGATGATTGTTTATTATTATTAACGCCAATCGGTTTTGCACGATATAATTATTAAATATAATAGTTAAAAACGTGAAAAATTGAAAACAACAACGCTCTAACAGTGGTAACATAAATAGTGTTATAACATGGACTCGGAGCATGGACTTTAAAGTACACAATAGTTGCGTTTCCTATCTCCCAGAAATAGTCGGAAAAAGTCCGAAGTAGTCAGATTTAGTCCAAAAAGCGTTCCTTAACTCGAAAATTACAGCAAAAATGAGAGGCCAACAGTCAGTGAGAGTGAATCCCTAAGTGCGGCCGAAGCCCGTCTACGCAGAAAGGTGTTCTCTGCAAAAGGTGTTCAGCCCCCCTACTTTGGCTACACAGAAAGGAGAATTCTACTGCCTGAGGGTTATAATCCCTAAGTGCGGCAGAAGGCCGCCAAGCAGAAAGGAGTTCTCTGCAAAAGGTGTTCAGCCCCCTTCTTTGGCTACACAGAGAGGAGAATTCTACTGCCTGAGGGTTATAATCCCTAAGTGCGGCCGAAGGCCGCCTACGCAGAAAGGTNCGTCTACTTAAATTTTCCCGTTAAGATAAAGTATTGTCCTGTAAAATAAAGTATTGTCCTTTAAAATAAAGTACGGATGGTCACCGTATGTATGCGGAAAACTAATTTACCTTTTCTAATGTCTTTTCGAAGCCAGTAGACTTAGATATAACATTTGCAATATGTTTCACGAATTCCAACCGCGTTTTATTTGAAGCCATATTGTGAACTAGATATTCCAACTATAGAGGGATGTCGGAAAAAATCGATGCATCTAAAATTTTCCACTCGATGTATAAATAGTCGATGTATCGATGCATCGATGTTTTTTGAAAACTGGAATGTTCGGTACATTGAACGTCATTCCAGTTTTTCAATTGTTCAAAAAAAGAAGTGACTTTGGCCAAGAAATTTAAATGGCTGCAAGAAGTTCCGTTAGCTCAGTTGCAGTAATTTATTTAAAATTTTCTACAATTTTGCTAATAACATTTATTAGGTTTGTATAGTAACTTCTTCAGTAAAACATTGCAGCGAGAGTGTAAAAGCAAAATAGAGCGTAAAATTGNGCCAACAGTCAGTGAGAGTGAATCCCTAAGTGCGGCCGAAGCCCGTCTACGCAGAAAGGTGTTCTCTGCAAAAGGTGTTCAGCCCCCCTACTTTGGCTACACAGAAAGGAGAATTCTACTGCCTGAGGGTTATAATCCCTAAGTGCGGCCGAAGGCCGCCTACGCAGAAAGGTGTTCAGCCCCCCTTCTTTGGCAACACAGAAAGGCGAATTCTACTGCCTGAGGGCTATAGTCCCTAAGTACGGCCGAAGGCCGCCTACGCATAAACGTGTTCTCTGCAAAAGGTGTTCAGCCCCCCTTCTTTGGCAACACAGAAAGGCGAGTTCTACTGCCTGAGGGTTATAATCCCTAAGTGCGGCAGAAGGCCGCCAAGCAGAAAGGAGTTCTCTGCAAAAGGTGTTCAGCCCCCTTCTTTGGCTACACAGAGAGGAGAATTCTACTGCCTGAGGGTTATAATCCCTAAGTGCGGCCGAAGGCCACCTACGCACAAAGGTGTTCTCTGCGAAAGGTGTACAGGCCCCCTTCTTTGGCCTGATAACCACCTTGGAATAACTTATTTTAATTTAAAACCCCACAGATTCCGTTAGTTGGGTTATATTCCACTTCAAACTGCTCAATTTCCCCGGGTTAATGCTGTTTTTCACCCATTTTCAAACGGTTCCCAAGGGGTCTGTGGGTGGCCCCGAAGGGGGTACGACTTTTCGTAAAGCGGGGGCTGTCCGCTTTCGAACTTTCGAATGGAGGGATTTAGGGGGCCACGCCTCCTCCCCCTACCCCAAAAACGACCGGCAAATAACTAAACATTTCCCCCAAGGGGTCTTTAAATCAGAGGGTCGTATTCTAATGCCCCCTCATTAGCCCTTTTCATAGAATTTGCCATCCGTCTACTTAAATTTTCCCGTTAAGATAAAGTATTGTCCTGTAAAATAAAGTATTGTCCTTTAAAATAAAGTACGGATGGTCACCGTATGTATGCGGAAAACTAATTTACCTTTTCTAATGTCTTTTCGAAGCCAGTAGACTTAGATATAACATTTGCAATATGTTTCACGAATTCCAACCGCGTTTTATTTGAAGCCATATTGTGAACTAGATATTCCAACTATAGAGGGATGTCGGAAAAAATCGATGCATCTAAAATTTTCCACTCGATGTATAAATAGTCGATGTATCGATGCATCGATGTTTTTTGAAAACTGGAATGTTCGGTACATTGAACGTCATTCCAGTTTTTCAATTGTTCAAAAAAAGAAGTGACTTTGGCCAAGAAATTTAAATGGCTGCAAGAAGTTCCGTTAGCTCAGTTGCAGTAATTTATTTAAAATTTTCTACAATTTTGCTAATAACATTTATTAGGTTTGTATAGTAACTTCTTCAGTAAAACATTGCAGCGAGAGTGTAAAAGCAAAATAGAGCGTAAAATTGAGAAGAACAGAAAACTAGCAGAAAAAGTTAATGGCACACAAAACTAGCAAAAACTTGCAAGTGAACAGCTTTTGCACTGTTTTGATATTTTGCTGTAAACATTTTACTATTTATAAATCATTTTTAAACGCTTTGCTTTACACACACGCACTTACACAGTCCGGTACATCATTCACATTTTGATTTCTACTCATTTTACTTTTGTTTGCGCTAAACCAATTCAACAAATGGCGGCTTTTGACACTTAGGGCCGGTTTCTCCATCTCTGGTTAACACTAACTCCCCGGTTAAACATTGTTATCGACGCTCTAACAGGGAGTCGATAAGGTCGGTAACGATGTTTACCGGGGGATTAGTGTTAACCGAATCAAAGAAAAACATCGATATATTTTTGCCACTTAGGGCCGTTTGCACCATGTCTAGTTAACGCTAACTGGAGGTACATCCTTCAGTTAAGCACGTTAACTGCTTTATCGATCATATGTTATATGATGGGTGTCGATAACGTCGATAAAGATGTTTAACTGGGAGTTAGAATTAACTAGACATGGTGCAAACGGCCCTAAGGGCCGATTTCTCCATCTCTGGTTAACACTAACTCCCCGGTTAAACATTGTTATCGACGTTCTAACTCCATGCATATAACAGGGAGTCGATAAGGTCGGTAACGATGTTTACCGATGTTTACTGTGGTTAAACATCGTTATCGACGTCTTCGACTCCATGCACACAACAGGGAGTCGATAACTATGTTTAACCGGAGATTAGTGTTAACCAGACATTGAGTAACCGGCCCTAAAACTATGTTCACATTACCAACATAAAATACTTAGGGCCGGTTACTCAATGTCTGGTTAGCACTAATCTGCGGTTAAACATCGTTATCGACGTCTTCGACTCCATGCATATAACAGGGAGTCGGTAACGTCGATAACGATGTTTATCCGCAGATTAGTGATAACCAGACATTGAGTAACCGGCCCTTAGTTTCGTTTAAAATACCTCACTAAATAAAGTGCGTTCATACACGCGATTCTTTATTTGTTTTGGCAGCTTTGTAGCAACCCTGTGTTATTGTTTATTTAACCAAAAGAGATCGCGAANGAATGTTCGGTACATTGAACGTCATTCCAGTTTTTCAATTGTTCAAAAAAAGAAGTGACTTTGGCCAAGAAATTTAAATGGCTGCAAGAAGTTCCGTTAGCTCAGTTGCAGTAATTTATTTAAAATTTTCTACAATTTTGCTAATAACATTTATTAGGTTTGTATAGTAACTTCTTCAGTAAAACATTGCAGCGAGAGTGTAAAAGCAAAATAGAGCGTAAAATTGAGAAGAACAGAAAACTAGCAGAAAAAGTTAATGGCACACAAAACTAGCAAAAACTTGCAAGTGAACAGCTTTTGCACTGTTTTGATATTTTGCTGTAAACATTTTACTATTTATAAATCATTTTTAAACGCTTTGCTTTACACACACGCACTTACACAGTCCGGTACATCATTCACATTTTGATTTCTACTCATTTTACTTTTGTTTGCGCTAAACCAATTCAACAAATGGCGGCTTTTGACACTTAGGGCCGGTTTCTCCATCTCTGGTTAACACTAACTCCCCGGTTAAACATTGTTATCGACGCTCTAACAGGGAGTCGATAAGGTCGGTAACGATGTTTACCGGGGGATTAGTGTTAACCGAATCAAAGAAAAACATCGATATATTTTTGCCACTTAGGGCCGTTTGCACCATGTCTAGTTAACGCTAACTGGAGGTACATCCTTCAGTTAAGCACGTTAACTGCTTTATCGATCATATGTTATATGATGGGTGTCGATAACGTCGATAAAGATGTTTAACTGGGAGTTAGAATTAACTAGACATGGTGCAAACGGCCCTAAGGGCCGATTTCTCCATCTCTGGTTAACACTAACTCCCCGGTTAAACATTGTTATCGACGTTCTAACTCCATGCATATAACAGGGAGTCGATAAGGTCGGTAACGATGTTTACCGATGTTTACTGTGGTTAAACATCGTTATCGACGTCTTCGACTCCATGCACACAACAGGGAGTCGATAACTATGTTTAACCGGAGATTAGTGTTAACCAGACATTGAGTAACCGGCCCTTAAACTATGTTCACATTACCAACATAAAATACTTAGGGCCGGTTACTCAATGTCTGGTTAGCACTAATCTGCGGTTAAACATCGTTATCGACGTCTTCGACTCCATGCATATAACAGGGAGTCGGTAACGTCGATAACGATGTTTATCCGCAGATTAGTGATAACCAGACATTGAGTAACCGGCCCTTAGTTTCGTTTAAAATACCTCACTAAATAAAGTGCGTTCATACACGCGATTCTTTATTTGTTTTGGCAGCTTTGTAGCAACCCTGTGTTATTGTTTATTTAACCAAAAGAGATCGCGAATGTGAGTAATTGCGTATATTTTCATATTCTGAGTTGTTTGTGGTAATTTTTTAGATTTTAGATGAGTGATCAAACGAGAAAGCTTCTGGAAATATTTTACAAACTACCACGCGCGTTTATTAAAAACAAAAACGTCCAAACACAATGAGATATCAGTGATGGGACAATATTTTTTTCGATTATTATCGATAAAATTAGAGACGACACTGATTTGTTCGTGATTTGGTTCTTGGTTTAAGATAAACTACGTACTTTCAACTTAATTTATTGAGAGGCTTTAAGGGCCGTTTGCACCATGTCTAGTTAATTCTAACTCCCAGTTAAACATCTTTATCGACGTTATCGACACCCATCATATAACATGTGATCGATAAAGCAGTTAACGTGCTTAACTGAAGGATGTACCTCCAGTTAGCGTTAACTAGACATGGTGCAAACGGCCCTAAAGCCTGTAGGCAGTTGCGTTTTGGTACGCACGCCGTCGAATTTGGTTTTTTGCGTCACCCGAAATTGGCTTGCGTGCGTTTGCATTTGATTTCATTGAGCGAAACGTCATATCAAAATGTCACGCAGAACAAAAATTGGAAATTGAGTTAGCTTCATACGCACGCCGTTCAATTTCGGTTGGTCCCATACAAGTTGTATGTGCATGAGAAATTTTTGACAGTAAATTGGCGGCGTGCGTGAATATTAGGTTAGCCTGTAAGAAATTTACTTAAGTAAAATTTCCTTCAGGCAGTACGCAGTTCTTAAGAAATTTGCTACGCTATTTACTACGGTTTTCTAAAGTTTTTTGTGAAAAAGGGCACAAGGAAACCCAGGTTTGCAAGAGAAATATATGCCCGTTCCATTATTTATTGAGGAAAGAGTGAGGCAACAGNTTACTTAAGTAAAATTTCCTTCAGGCAGTACGCAGTTCTTAAGAAATTTGCTACGCTATTTACTACGGTTTTCTAAAGTTTTTTGTGAAAAAGGGCACAAGGAAACCCAGGTTTGCAAGAGAAATATATGCCCGTTCCATTATTTATTGAGGAAAGAGTGAGGCAACAGGCTATGTAGTATCAAAAATGTCAAATTTCCTTGGACACACACACGAAATATGGCAAATTTTTCTTGACCGATTTCTTGAGAGCTGCATACCAGCCTTTACAAGGCGAAATTACTTAGTTTGTACCATGATAAAAATATTACAAGGTAAATTCATTCTCTCATTTCGTCAGCCATGATTTTTTTCTGAAGTTTGCCAACATTTTAAAATCATATAAAACTGAAAATAAAAAAATTAAATTGTTCACAATTGTTGTTGTTTGAGATTGAAAATGGGATTGTGTGTGTGAGTTTGAGTTTTGATTTTAAAATTATATTGTTGGCAAACGTCAGACTGCCTCTCAATGGTTTTACCTTGTTATGTTTTTATCATGTTTTGTACTTAATTTATGCGTAAATTAAGATTGCCCTCTAACTTACGCCAATGGGAACATAGTTTAACATTCCTACAAATATATATCGATGCATCATAATGCTGACCAGGGTTGGTGCTCCACGAAACCGATTGCGTAGCATTTACCAGAAAAATCGTACAAAAAATAAACACACGTTGCAAAAGATACAAAATGGTGATTATTTTACATTTATATGCATATGTAGGGTCGGTTGTTCAATGCCTGATTAGCACTAATCGGAGGTAGAAGCTCTGGTTAAATACAACGACTGCTTTATCGATCACATGTTATAAGCATGATGTTGAAAACTTCGAGAATGATGTTTAACCGGCAAGTAGTAATAACCAGACATTGAACAACCGGCAATCACGGTAAAAGTGCACTTTAGGGAAAGTAGCCCAAAATTGATGAACAAATTTAAGGGCCGGTTACTCAATGTCTGGTTAACACTAATCTCCGGTAAAACATCGTTATCGACGTTACCGACTCCATGTTATATGCATGGAGCCGAACACGTCGATAGTGATGTTTAAACGAAGATTAGTGTTAACCAGACATTGAGTAACCGGCCCTAAGAGGGGTATCAGTCGACGCGTTTTATTGCGAACAACAATAATCCGATACCGGAAATTCACATTTTTAATTAATTAAAGAGTTATTCGCATAAAACACTTGCACTTTTCGCACTGTGTTTTGATGAATTTGACGCAAATAAATGGAGTAAATGATCTCAACTGAACACATATTCATTAGTTTTTATACATTTGTGATGTTTTAAGTTGTGAGGACTAAATGTTCATCAAGAAATTTAGCCCGCACAAGCAACTACAACATAAGCCGACAATACGACACCGCGCAACAGCCAGTCAAGCAACACAACTCATAGCAACACTCGACAGCATCTTTGTGGCCATGACAACGCAATATTACACAGCAACATGTAGCTGCATTACCACGCAACATCAAGCACGCAGCCTATAAAAGACAGAACACAGCCGCCCAACCAGTGTTGCCAGGTCTTTGGCATGAGAAAATGGTCTTGGTCTGAAAAAACGTCTTTTTCAATTGGATGTACAAAAATTGTTATTATTAAACTTTTATTGTATACAAAGGTACATATCGAGCCCTAACCGCCAAAATAACGTAAGCGACATTTTTTCAAAGTTTTCTTTTTGATGCAGAAATATTCCTAGAGCATTTAGATGCATTTCTGCATCAAAAAGAAAATTTCGTCGCTTACGTTATTTTGGCGGTTAGGGCTCTATATGTACGTAATGTACATATATTAAAATGTCATTTCGACAGAGCACATTTAAAATTCATTGTAAACTTTTCGTTAATATAAAAATCATTTTATACATACACTTGTGATCAGCTTATTAAGTCATCAATATTTTGATCGATTTTGGCTGTTTCTCTTTCGTTTATTTAATGTTTATTATTTTTCCATAAAAGCCAAGCTCACTAACAAACAAAATATAAATCCACAAAAATTGTGCAAAAATTATAAACAATCTGCAAACTTTCAGCTAGATTTTCAACTTTTTATTCAGAGTTTTTAGATTTTTTTTGAGTATGCAGTTTAATAGCCAATTAAATTTCAGGACAATGATGTGCAATTTTAAAGGGGCTATATAATCGCGTTGATTTTTAATAATTTTTTTTCTTGTAGACATTTGGTTAGGGGATCGGTTGACGAAAATGCTAAATTACGTTCTGCTAAGAAGAAGCATAGCAATAGGTCCATTCAATATCAAAAAAATGTTACGAATTCTTGCTAGTACTTCCAAGTTTTTACTGGGAAAGCTATCAATAACCTAAATTATTTGCAAGAAGGAGCGAATAACAAACCGAGAGAGCTGCAAAGTCTTGCAAGTAAAAATTTTACTAGCAGGAATTTGTAGGAGTCCAAAAGTAAGGTTATGTTTCAAATTGAAATGTAAACAAACTGTTTAAGATGATGATTCGATGAAACATAATTAGTGAAATGACATCTATTGTATATTTTTTTATTTTTACGATGATGGGAACTATTCCCAATTAAAAAGAAAATCGCGCGCCAAAACTTAACGGTCAGAAGGTGTCAAAACGGCTTAAGTTGCAAGTTTTTACTAGTTTTGCGTTCAATAAAGTTTTTTGAAAATTTTCTCTTGTTCTCAATTTAACTCTCTATTTTTCTTTTACGCCTTCGCTGCAAGTACTTACTGGAAAAGTTATTGAATGGACCTAATATTTCAGTATTTTTTGTGTTCATTACATTTTCAAAGAAGTCCTAAAAAAGCGGCCTATTTTTTTCTGACGTTCTATGTTGCACAGCTTTTTTGATGCTTTTGCGAGCGTGCCTGCTGCAATAGATCGGCTCTTCCTGAATTGGCTTTTAATGTGCAATTGCACCCATTACAGCAAGCCTCGTAACCTCAAGCGTTTACACAACCAGCCTTTGAACACGGGATCCTTAGTCCATGAACCCAGAAAAAATCTTTTGAAGCAACTGCAGCAAAACACAAAGATTGTAAAGATTTATTAAGAAAATAATTCTAAATCAGTTCTACTTATAAGATTTAGTAACAAAGAAAAATTACTGGGAAGTTAAAAAACGCCATTTTTTACACAAAAAACGTCCAAAGGGCAACAGGGTACAAAAAACGTCCAAATGACGTTAAAAACGTCAACCTGGCAACGCTGCGCCCAACAGGCAGTCAGCACGGAGCTGAGGTACACACACACCACAAGACATCGCCTCTCAAAGATAGAAAACCATATTTCGTAGTGAGAACTACGGCTGAATGGAGCGATTGCTTGTGAGTGGTACACACACACCACAAGACATCGCCTCTCAAAGATAGAAAACCATATTTCGTAGTGAGAACTACGGCTGAATGGAGCGATTGCTTGTGAGTGGTACACACACACCACAAGACATCGCCTCTCAAAGATAGAAAACCATATTTCGTAGTGAGAACTACGGCTGAATGGAGCGATTGCTTGTGAGTGGTACACACACACCAGAAGACATCGCCTCTCCGTCCGTTTGCACCATGTCTAGTTAACGCTAACTGGAGGTACATCCTTCAGTTAAGCACGTTAACTGCTTTATCGATCACATGTTATATGATGGGTGTCGATAACGTCGATAAAGATGTTTAACTGGGAGTTAGAATTAACTAGACATGGTGCAAACGGCCCTAAAAGGTAGAAAACCATATTTCGTAGTGAGAACTACGGCTGAATGGAGCGATTGCTTATGAGTGGTACACGCACACCACAAGACATCACGGTTTCGGTCACCGCTCGCCACTGCCTACCGCGAAGACGCGTACGAACGACATCCGCTCGTTCGCCGTCAACAGCGCATCGACAAGAGCGTTACCTGTCGCCGTCAATAGCGCAACGTCAAGTGGGCCGACCAGAGCGCGACTTACTGCCATCAGTGGAGTGACGCCAAAAAGAGCGCTGCGTACCGCCGCCAGCCGAGCGCCAGCAAGACCACTGGTTTCTGACGCCACCAGAGCGCCACTCTTCGGCGCGACCCGAGCTCTACTTAACAACGTTAACTGGGCGCCTCTCATCAGCGCGGCCAAGAGCGCCACTAGCCATCGACGTCAGAGCGATAATCCAAGAGCGCCACATACCTCCGACACCAGAGCGTTACTCACCGACGTTGTTATAGAGCCTCTCTCCGGCACGGTCAGAGCACAACTCACATTGCAATAGCGCTATATACCGACGCGGCCATAGCACCACTTACCGACGTTAGTAACGCGCCACTACAGCCTAACGGGCCCATAACGGAACAAGAAGCCTTTACCCAGCCACTGCAAGTGACGCCACCGAATTTTTCGAGTTGTTATTTGTTATATGGTCTTTATATAAGTTAAGGAAGTTTAAATAATAAAGTACGATTTACCAGAGCCCCGACACCACAAATTTTTTGTAACGAAGCCTGGAAACGGCGAGTATACTCCAGCATTGTAGAAGAAGGCTCGGGGCTAACAAAACGCTTCGTTACAATTGGCGCCCGAGCGGGAACACATGGTAGATCGTACGCGTGCAAAGAAAAAATTATTGTATGTTTGATACGAACAAAATGGCGGAGGTAATAAACACAGCATGGCTAGATGATACACCCAAGGAGCAACTAGTATCCATCGCACAGGAATTGGGGATCGAGTGCGCGGGTACCGCCCCAGAAATACCCAAGCGCATAACGGCGCTGGCGGCTAAGGCGCACACCGACCCAGAGATCCATGTCAAATTCCAGGCGATGGGAATCACCAACAGAGACAACGAGGCTGCCTCGGAAGACGAGGATGAGCAGAAGAGGCCAGTACCACCGGATGAACGTACGGGGAGTACGACTACTCCTATGGAAAACACGACACAGAGCCAGTTGGCGGTACCGCTACACCAGCACCAGCTGCCATCACATCAGTCACCACTGCACCAACACCGCCGGCAACAACCGCCGAGCCGACGCAGGTACAGCCAACCCTGAAAACCGAGCACCGACCCAGACGTTTGCACCTATCATCGACCAAGTAAGGAAGTGGTCAGTAAAATATGACGGTGGACGAAACCCGCTAGCTTTTGTAGAGCGATTGGAGGAGTTGGCCCAGGTGTATGCCTTGAATGCGGACCTCCTCCCGAAAGCCTTGCCCGAGCTACTGTGCGGCACCGCTCTTCACTGGTATCGCAACAACAACGAACACTGGAGGAGCTGGATAACCTTCAAGAGCGACTTCCTACGTTTCTTTCTGCCAACCCGGTATTCTAAACGCCTCGAGGGCGACATATGGCAGAGAAGGCAGCATCCAAGGGAGAAATATAAGGATTATGTCATCGGGATACAAAACCTCATGTGACACGCCGGCTATAGCAGCGACCAGCGATTGGAAAGAATTTTCCGCAAGAGCCGCCCCGACTACTTGTTATACATTCGGCGGCGGGATTTCACCACGTTATCGGAACTTCTCACACTCACGGAAGAGTACGAGGGTATCCACGAGAGCCACAGACAGGCGTCAGAAACATCACGACGAGAGGTTGCAAGACATGTCACCGGCGACAACAAGGTGAATCATCTCATCGCACCCACTGGTGCGGACGAAACAACACCACCCGCGAGTTACACTACACCACTCAGCGACGGACACACAGCGTCATGGTCTATCCAGGAACCAGAGCTTCGACCCCAACAACGTATGCAGGAGATGTGGCCGGAAGGACATTATTCCAGGCGATGCCACAATGCACGGAGGTTATTACGTTGGGAGTGCGGTCGAGCCAATGTGCGCACGATCGAACGCTGTCGCCGGCGCCAGGGAAACGGCGGAGGGCTCCAACAAGAACACGGCTCGGTGAGCCCACCGAACCCAGCGCCGAGACACCCATAACCATGCGTCAGGATCACGGTCGCCTGTACGCCCTGGTCTACTTGGGTAAGGAGCTAGTCGAGGCCGTCATCGATACCGGCGTTTCGAAGAGTTTCATATCCACCACTCTAGCGGAATATATGGCAACCGTAGGAAGCGGAGAAGGAATAACGGTAGCCCTCGAGATACACATGGCCGACGGTAATAGTAGCAAGGTTTTTAAGGCCATGAAGATCGAGGTTCGTCTTGGGCAAGCGATGTACCACGCAGTGCTATACATTACGCAAGGCGCAATAGACGACCTCATACTCGGCCTGGCCACGTTGAGAAGCATGGGAGCTGCAGTATCCTGCGGCGGTCAACACGTCGTACTCACCGAACCGACTAAACAGCAGACACCGATACCTACCGCTACCTCACAAACCACTGTGGATAACGAATCACCAGTAATAAACAATAATATCCTGCCGAGGGCGGCTACCAGGAAGCATCGACGGAAAGGCCGATCCAGGAGTGAGAGGGTCAACAGAGTATGCCATGACGACCACAGTGGGAGCGTCGATGAGCGCACCTCTGCGGGGATGCCACGCGGTAACCGTACAGATGAGGCAACACGAATACGCGGCTTCCTAGCGGAAGAACTACAAAAGTTTGAAACGATGAGCGGAGCTGTCAACGTGGCGGAGCACAGGATCGTCATGACCGACGACCGCCCCATCAAGCAGCGGTACTTTCCGCGCAACCCAGCGACGCAGGCTATCATCAACGCAGAGATCGACGAGCTTCTCTCCAAGGGGTGCATCGAACCCTCCTGTAGCCCGCATAGCGCGCCCATCGTGTTGCTGGGAAGAAACATGGTAAGTGGAGGTTGTGTGTGGATTATCGGCAACTAAATACCCGATCAGTACCCGACGCATACCCCTTACCCAGAATACAACAGATACTGGACAAGTTAAGTAGGGCTAAATATATCAACAGCCTAGACCTCAAAAATGGCTACTGGCAGATACCCCTGGAATCGAACAGTCGCCCATACACGGCCTTCAACGTGCCGGGGCGCGGATTATTTCAATGGCGCGTCATGCCGTTCGGCTTGCACTCCGCGCCAACAACATTTCAGAGAGCACTCGACCACGTCATCTGCCCAGAAATGGAATCCCACGCTTTCGCCTACCTAGACGACATCATCGTCATAGGCTCCACCTTCGAGGAGCACGTACAAAACCTACGAGAAGTACTAGCACGACTACAACGCGCGAATCTCTGCATTAACCCAAGAAGTGCTACTTCTCCAAGAAGGAACTCCGATCCTTGGGTCATGTGGTNACAAAAGTTTGAAACGATGAGCGGAGCTGTCAACGTGGCGGAGCACAGGATCGTCATGACCGACGACCGCCCCATCAAGCAGCGGTACTTTCCGCGCAACCCAGCGACGCAGGCTATCATCAACGCAGAGATCGACGAGCTTCTCTCCAAGGGGTGCATCGAACCCTCCTGTAGCCCGCATAGCGCGCCCATCGTGTTGCTGGGAAGAAACATGGTAAGTGGAGGTTGTGTGTGGATTATCGGCAACTAAATACCCGATCAGTACCCGACGCATACCCCTTACCCAGAATACAACAGATACTGGACAAGTTAAGTAGGGCTAAATATATCAACAGCCTAGACCTCAAAAATGGCTACTGGCAGATACCCCTGGAATCGAACAGTCGCCCATACACGGCCTTCAACGTGCCGGGGCGCGGATTATTTCAATGGCGCGTCATGCCGTTCGGCTTGCACTCCGCGCCAACAACATTTCAGAGAGCACTCGACCACGTCATCTGCCCAGAAATGGAATCCCACGCTTTCGCCTACCTAGACGACATCATCGTCATAGGCTCCACCTTCGAGGAGCACGTACAAAACCTACGAGAAGTACTAGCACGACTACAACGCGCGAATCTCTGCATTAACCCAAGAAGTGCTACTTCTCCAAGAAGGAACTCCGATCCTTGGGTCATGTGGTGAGTGGCAAGGGAATCCACACCGACCCCGAGAAGGTAGCCGCGATCCAAGAACTAAAACCACCATCTAACGTGAAGCAAGTACGCCAGTACCTCGGAATAGCCTCGTAGTGCCGTCGCTTCGTGCCCGATTTCACCACGTTAAGCTAACCATTAACTTCACTCTTGAAAAAGGGTAAGCATTGGAGTCGAACACCAAGAGGCCTTCGACACCCTCAAGCGGAAGCTCACCGAGGCCGCTGTACTCGCGTGTCCGGATTTTAACAAGCAATTCACCCTACAGACGGACGCTAGTAACTTTGGCCTGGGAGCGGTACTGACACAGAGTTAGAAGGAGGCGAACGCGTAATATCTTATGCCAGCAGGAAATTGAACAAAGCGGAGGCCAACTACTCGCCCACCGAGAAGGAGTGCCTTGCCATCGTTTGGGGAATCCGGAAGATGAGACCCTACTTGGAGGGATACAGGTTCAAGGTGATCACCGACCACATGTAGGAAGTAGTGCCCTGGAAGTTATGTGTACCAACGATGTACCCAGCGCCGGCCACATGGACATCCGACGGACAGTGGCGCGGATCGCCAACCGATACTATTGGCCAGGTATGTTCCATGACATTAGCCGCTACGTGCACCAATGTGATTTCTGCCAAAAATACCCGGAAGGACAACAGAAACCCGCGGAAAAATACTTTCACAGGTGGCCTTGGAACCCTTCGCGACGGTCTGCACAGACTTCATCGGGCCCCTACCGCGATCTACACATGGCAACACCATGCTATTGGTATTCTTCGACCGCTTCAGCAAATGGGTGGAGCTAGTCCCAGTGAGACGCGCCACGGCAGAAAGACTACGTCGTGCCTTCAGAGAACGAATCCTGGCGAGATTTGGCGTTCCGAAGACATCATCATCTCGGACAACGGCGTCGAGTTCACCAGCACGCTGTGGCAACGCTACCTCCAAGAGATGGGAATACGAAAACAGTTTACCGCGCCGTGCACCCCCCAGGAGAACCCAACGGAGCGCGCTAACCGGACGGTCAAGCGAATAATAGCTCAACTCACCAGATCCAGCGATGGGATGACCTCCTCCCCAATATCGAGCTAGCCATAAATACCAGCGTCACCGCCTCTACGGCGTACAGCCCTGCCTTTCTCGTCCAAGGGCGTGAGCCCCGACTACCTGGAGCGCTTTTTGACGATATCAACATTGGGACGAGCACTATTCCTCAATATCCCGAGATTTCCGAGGAAATCCGTAGCATCAGGGAACGTGCAGGGCACGCCAGAGGTTCCGAAGAGAGAACTACACGGTCACCATGTATAGAGGGAAAGCGCGCATATAGCCAAAGGTGAGGACTAAATGTTCATCAAGAAATTTAGCCCACACAAGCAACTACAACATAAGCCGACAATACGACACCGCGCGACTGCCAGTCAAGCAACACAACTAATATCAACACCCGACAGCATCTTTGTGGCCATGACAACGCAACATCACACAGCAACATGTGGCTGCATGACCACGCAACATCAAGCACGCAGCCTATAAAAGACAGAACTCATCCGCCCAACAGGCAGTCAGCATGGAGCTGTGGTCGCCGGTGAACGACTACAGTTGTAGGGAGCGATTGCTTGTGAGTGGTTCACACACACCACAAGACATCACCTCTCAAAGGTAGAAAACCATATTTCGTAGTGAGAACTACGGCTGAATGGAGCGATTGCTTGTGAGTGGTACACAAGAGCGCTACTCGTCGCCGTCAACAGCGCAACGTCAAGTGCGCCGACCAGAGCGCAACTTACCGCCATCAGTAGAGTGATGCCAACAAGAGCGCTGCGTACCGCCGCCATCCGTAGCGCCAGCAAGACCGCTAGTCTCCGACGCCACCAGAGCGCCACTCTTCGGCGCGACCCGAGCGCTACTCAACAACGTTAACTGGGCGCCTCCCATCAGCGCGGCCAAGAGCATCACTAGCCATCGACTCGATACTCCAAGAGCACCAAATACCGGCGTCACCAGAGCGTTACTCACCGACGTTGTTAAAACGCCACTCACCGGCACGACCAGAGCGCAACTCACATTGCAAGAGCGCTATATACCGACGCGGCCAGAGCACCACTTACCGACATTAGCAGCGCGCCACTCAGCGGCGTAAGCAGAGCGCTGCCCACCCGAACTGGAGCCTCGCCACTACAGCCTAACGGGCGTATAACGGAACAAGAAGTCGTTCGTAGAATTCTCCTTTCTGCGTGCGAAGAAAAGGAACAGAAATCCCCTTTTCACAAAAGTATATTTCTTGTGCATTATTTGGGTGTTTTTAAAGTTGAAATACAAATTTTATTAATAGAGTGGCAGCACCAGTTTTCCTCCATCTTATTTATATAACCTACACAAGATTGTTGTGCGGATTTTCACCGTGGGAATAACGATATTAAATACAGAATTTCGCGAAAGTGTACAATTAAAACATCACAAATGTATAGAAACTAATAAATTTGTGTTAAATTGAGTTCATTTATTCCATTCAATTAAGTGAAATTCATCTGAACATAGTGCGGATAGTGCAAGTGTTTTTTGCAAATAAGTCTTTAATCAATTAAAAATGTTAATTTTCGGTCTCGGATTGTTATTATTCGCATTAAGACGCGTCGATTGATACCACTCTCGAACTTTTTCCATCCATTTTGACCTGCTTTCGCTAAAGTCCACTACTACCAAAATAACTAAATCACCTCTTTTCACTTTTTAAACACTGTTAATATATATCGTTTAACTTAATTATTAAACAAGCACATACTGAACTGAACTGTACTGAAACGCGAGATTCCAAAATAGCTATAGTGCTGCCACTGTATTAGTATTTCGTAATAATTCACTTTTCCATACAAGGCGTGTGCAGTGTTCAATGCTTTTCGGTATCTTCTTTCGCTTGATATGTATATTTTGTGAATTATAATAGATATCACTGGGGCGGTAGCCCCGGATTTACCACACGGAATGGGAATTCTACTTATTTCATCCTTCCCCTGCAGAGCTTTTTCCATAAAAATCAATACGTCGATAAATAATGAAAGTTTTTATTAAAAAATCGAAAATAGAATATTTAATTGAGGTGAATGTAAAAAAAAGAGGAAGTGTATAGTGTAAACTGAGGGTAATAGCGCAAATGAAATGTGAAATAGAGTGGCAATACCAGCGATTTTAGGTTATACAAATTTTGCTTACTCTGTTTTATTAGTGAAATATATGAAACGGAGACGGACCCATTAAAAAACTGGTTAAAATTAGACAGAGAAAATGTTAGCCCAACTCCGGCTATGCTGACCACAGTATTAAAAAAAGTCTATATGAATGACTATCACAAAAATGTCTTTTCGCATAAAATAAATATGGTATATATTTGGTTAGATCGATATGACATTTTGAAAAGGTGGTAAGCCTCATCAAAGATATTTTCAAACTAAAGCTTTTATAAATCAATTTCGATTGACATATTTCCCTTCGCATATTATATATTTACATAGATTCACACGTTTTACACACACATTCACACTTCTCTCAAGCGAAGACAGTGAAGGGGATATTAATTGGTCAATTTGAGAAAAAGAAGCAAGACAAAGTCGCAAAAAATCGCACAATTATGAAAAAGTGGTTTGTGTTTGTAAATAATATAAAATTCACGCCAAACGACACTAACGACGGCCGCTGAAAAATGTATTGTCTTTATAATTGTCTGGACGCCTATTATACACAACAATTATCTCATGTAAGCGAAACGTAAGAACCAATCTATTATTATTATTGGGCACGTTCATAAGACGTAGCTGTTTAGCTCAACTGCTACCAAACTGCTGGCAACTGTTGAACCCGACAATTAAGTCTTAAGCAGTGTTTGCATTATTCAACTTTGCGTTCAACAATTGCGTTCAACTCAACGCAGGGTTGCACGAAAAAAAAGTTGAATGGCTAAATGTTGGCTGGCGACCAACTTTGTTGAAAGCGATTAGTTGAAAGGCCATTCAACCAAAAGTTGAATGCAAAGTTGAACAATGCAAACACCTTTTTATGGCGAATATTTTGATATTTTTTCATATTTTGATATTTTTAGCCATTCAACTTTTTTTTCGTGCAATCCTGCGCTGAGTTGAACGTAAATGTTGAACGCAAAGTTGAACAATGCAAACACACTTTTAGGAACGGCTTGATGAATATGATGCCAAATGAACAGCTGATAAATGTAAGCAAATTAGGTTGCAATAAACACAGGTAGTTGCGCTGATAATATTTCCAATTCAACGCTAAGCTGTCATTGTGTTGAAACAATCTATCAATGTTATAAAAAATGTAACAGTATATAAATGAAAAGCAAACATATATTTAAAAATATAGTATTATTACAAAAATATTTTAGTTACTTTACCACATCAGTTATGTACAATTTATTAAAATTATTTGCACCGGCCAACATTTAACAAGCGGCGTTACATTTAATAAAAATTGCGTAAGTCTATTCGCTCAGCTTCTTAGGCTAACCCAACGCGTTGAGCTCGGGTAGCGAAAACATTTTGCAATGGAAAATATGGCGGAATGTCGCTAACTGTTGAGCTGAGCGGAACTATTCAACTGTGCCTTTCTAAGACAAAGAGTCAACAATTAGACAACAATGACTACTTTCCAGTGGTCGCCTTTCGCACTTACCTTGATCACATACACACTTTCCCGGTCAAAAGAAAGACTGGGTTTCAATTATAATTAAGTACAAAGGTTGTTCACGCAGTTCGTTAATATTTCTCTGTGTATTGTTTACGTTTATTTTTTACACAAAGCCAGATTTTTGGCTGATTGCCATAACACTTTCCAAATGGATTAACGATATGGATTTGTTAAAGAGATTTAAACTTCACATTAACTTTTATGGTTCGCAAAAGACTACTCTGCATAGGACGCGTGCGCGTTGACCTGCGTTAATAGCTGAACTAACTTTCGTATAACTTGGCACGATGATGGTAGGCGGCCGTGCGGGCTCGGGAGTCATTTTTCGGAGCCGCCTCGACACCGCTGCGGCCAAAGGATGCGCGCACGGCCGCTGAATTAAGTTTAAGTGGCGGCTGAATTAAGTTTAAGCGGCGGCTTAAACATCATCCCCGCACTGCAGGAATGCGTTGCTGAGCGTCTCCTGCAGCTCTTTCAGTGCGCGGATCGTATGCCCAAGGACGCGGTGGGTGGTGTGGCCCTGGTAGTTGGCCGTTTGCTGGCCATGGGGGTGTGTGCGATCGTCTTTCGTGTGGTCTTCTTTCACGTCGGCTCCGGCGCCTGGTTGCGCGGGATCTTCTGCGCCTTCTTTTTCGCCTTCTTTTGTGCCTTTTTCTTCGGCGGTGTGCGCTGCTTGACGCTTCTTGGGACCTTTGTGGCCGATGTTCGCTGCTTGGGCCCCTGTTCCCTTGGCCCCGTGCGCGCATGGTTCTTGGCTGCCACATGTAGCAGCGTGTGGTGCGCTAGCCCGCAGGTCTTGCAACTGCCTGTCGAATCGCATTGCCACGTAGTCCCAATCGTTCCGGCGGCTTCATCGCCTTGAGGGCCGGGCACGTCCGCGATACCGCTGACAGAGCCGGCATTGTAGGCAGTTATACGTCTCCGCCGTTGACGCCAGGGGGCATGCCATCCGCGATGCCATGATGTCTTCGATCTGGAAGTGGAAGCAAAGGCAGATAAACGAGAAGTACTTGGGTACAATATTTAAACGGAAAGTTAAGACCCTTAATATACAGGGGGAAAGTGTATATATACTTTTTTTATTGTGCTTTGCGTGGGGAATTCTCCGTGGGAAGGAAGCACAATTTGACAAGTGTCCGCGTAATAACTCCATTTTGTGTACGGATTTCTACGACAAGTATGTGGTTATCAGGGCCGTGGCGAACTTTTTCGATCCGCCCCAATCGCCACTCAGTGGGGGGAAGCGAATCTTCTCTTGTGTCTCTTCTGAAGATCTTTGAGGTAATCTTCTTTCCAGCGGCGACTAAATTGGTGGTGAAGTGCTCCTATCGGTTTAGTAGGGGCAGGTCTTCCAAATTAGGCTCGGGAATGGCCAATAGCGGTGCACCTCGAATGAAGTGGCCCGAAGTAAGTGCTGTCATATCAGCTGGGTCTAGGGAAAGCGCGGACAGAGGCCTCGAATTGAGGACTGCTTCAATTCGCACAAGAAGCGTCGTGAATTTTGTAACCTTGTGGGTTCCGTGCGCAGAAGTGGAAAACTTTTGACTGCCATTCACCTGGGAGTGGCCAGAAGCGATTCTTGTGCGTACGGTTCAAATCGCAGCTCACAACGTCCGGATATTTATATCCACGTATCCTCTGGGTAGCAACCAAACACCCGTTTGGGAGCGAGCTAAAGTGAGAAGGCGTAAAACTTCGCGTGCGCTGGGTTTGGGTCCCGCCACGTTAAAACCCCGCCCAATGAAAAGAAACAAACAGCCTCGGATGAGACCCCCTTTTTCTGATGACGACCACGGCAAACGTATAAAGGACTATGATTTAAGGGTATGCACCTGGAATATCCGGACCCTTAATGGGGAAGGTGCCTCTGCCCGGCTGGTTGATGTCCTCGGGAAGACAAAGGCTGACATCACCGCCATCCAAGAAATGCGATGGACGGGGCAAGGTAAAGTAAGCGTGAAGCCTTGCGACGTCTACTACAGTTGCCACGTAAAGGAGCGCAAATTCGGTGTTGGATTCGTGGTAGGAGAGAGACTCCGTCGCCGAGTACTGGCGTTCACCCCGGTGGACGTCGCCGGGGCCCGAAATATGGTAATATGTAGTACAAGGTTCCAGCATAAGAACATCCACCAAGCTACATGGCTGTCTCCAGATCGAAAAACGAGAAACCAAATCGATCATGTTGTGATAGACGGAAGGCATGCTTCAAGCGTTTTGGACGTATGTACACTCCGAGGACCAAACATCGACTCGGATGTAGCCAAGATACGCACCCGCCTCTGTGCAGCAAAAAATGTGCGCCCAACAATGCAAGGAAAGCTTAACGTCGAAAAGCTGCAATCACAACAGACGCCCAATTTATTCGCCACTCGACTCACACACCTGCTCTCTGAGAGCACTCTTCAACAATCCGACGTACGCGAGCAGTGGAACCACATTTCCCGATCATTAAGTATCGCCGCCGAAGAAGTAGTTGGATTTCAGCGAGCCCGAAAGAACAACTGGTACGATGAGGAATGTCAAGAAGCCGCAGAGAAAAAAGATGCCGCCTACAGGGCCACGCTGCGATCGGGCGCAACGCGAGCCATGTGGGACCGTTATAGGGAACTGAAGAAGGAAGCGAGACGTATTTGCCGCAATAAGAAGAGAGAGGCCGAAATACGTGAGTGCGAAGAGCTTGAGATGCTAGCCGGCAGGAAGAACGCCCGAAAATTCTACCAGAGGGTTAGGCGACTTACGGAAGGTTTCAAGACCGGGGCGAACTCCTGTAAGAACAACAATGGCGACCTAGTGACCGATGTCCAGAATATACTTAAATTGTGGAGGGAACACTTTTATAACCTACTGAATGGTAGCAGCGCTGAAAGTAGTGAGGAAGACGAACCCGAGTCCCCAGTCGATGATGATGGAGTAGCTGTCCCACCGCCTGACTATGACGAGGTACGAATAGCGATTACGCGGCTGAATGAAAACAAAGCTGCTGGAGCTGACGGCCTGCCAGCCGAGCTATTCAAGTACGGCGGCGAGGAGCTGATGAGGTGCATGCATCAGCTCGTATGCAGAATATGGTCAGATGAACGCATGCCCGACGACTGGAATTTAAGTGTGCTCTGCCCAATCCACAAGAAAGGCGACCCCGCCATACGCGCCAACTACCGCGGAATTAGCCTTCTAAGCATAGGTTACAAGGTCTTATCGAGCGTATTGTGCGAAAGACTGAAGCCCACCGTCAACGAGCTGATTGGACCTTATCAGTGTGGCTTTAGGCCTGGAAAATCCACCATAGATCAGGTATTCACAATACGCCAAATCTTGGAAAAGACCCGCGAGAATAGGATCGACACACACCATCTATTTGTCGATTTCAAAGCCGCTTTCGACAGCACGAAGAGAAGTTGCCTTTATGCCGCGATGTCTGAATTTGGTATCCCCGCGAAACTAATACGGCTGTGTAAAATGACGTTGAGCAATACCACCAGCTCCGTCAGAATAGGGAAGGACCTCTCCGAGCCGTTTGATACCAAACGAGGTTTCAGACAAGGGGACTCCCTTTCGTGTGATTTCTTTAATCTGATGTTGGAGAAGATAATAAGAGCCGCAGAACTGAACCGCTCAGGCACAATACTTTATAAGAGCGTACAATTGCTGGCGTATGCCGACGACATCGATATTATCGGTAAAAACAAGGGCTACGTCTGTTCTGCCTTCTCGGGATTGGATAGAGAAGCAAAGCGAATGGGTCTGGTGGTGAACGAGGACAAAACGAAGTATCTCCTGTCAGCACACAAACAGTCAGAGCATACGCGTCTTGGCACCCACGTCACTGTTGACAGTTACAAGTTTGAAAAAGTAGACGACTTCGTTTATTTGGGAACCAGCATTAACACCAATAATAATGTCAGCCTTGAAATCCAACGGAGAATCACTCTTGCCAACAAGTGCTACTTTGGGCTGAGTAGGCAATTGAGAAGTAAAGTCCTCTCTCGTCGTACAAAGATCACACTCTATAAGTCACTCATCATGCCTGTGCTGGTGTATGGCGCGGAGGCATGGACAATGAAAGCATTTGATGAGGCGGCTCTTGGAGTTTTCGAGAGAAAGATTCTTCGGAAGATTTACGGACCTTTACGCGTTGGTGATGGCGAATATCGCAGACGATTTAACAATGAGCTGTATGAGCTTTACAACGATATAGACATAGTGCAGCGAAATAAAATTTAGAAGCTCCGCTGGCTTGGCCATGTCGTTCGAATGGACAGAAACGCTCCTGCTCTGATAATATTAAATGCGGGCCGCGATGCTGGGAACAGAGGAAGAGGAAGGCCTCCTCTGCGTTGGAAAGACCAGGTGGAGAAGGACTTGGCTTCACTTGGCATTTTCAATTGGCGTCAGTTAGCACAGAAGAGCAATGACTGGCGTGCTGTTTTGGACTCGGCCAAAATCGCTTAGGCGGTTACAGCGACAAATAAAGAAGAAGAAGAACCTTGTGGGTTGCAGCATTTTCCTTTAGATGGATTTTAAAGCTTTTCACTGCAGATTCCCATAAGCCGCTCACGAATATTTCTTCGCTTGGTCCCTTCGCTCTCACCTCACCAATCACTTCAGTTTCCGCTTAAAGAAATATTCGACTTGCCTTGCTTATTTTAAAACACTGAACTTGGGTCGAGGGTAAATATATGTATATACACCACAAGTGTAGGCATTGATTAGAGCTACAAATCGTGTTGATTGAAAACTAATACTTCAAATAGGGCGCATGTGCGTTAACCGGTGTTAATAGCTGAACTAACTTTCGTCTAACTTGGCACGATGATGGTAGGCAGCCGTGCGCGCTCGGGAATCATTTTTCTGGATCGCCTCGACACCGCTGCGGCCAAAGGATGCGCGCACAGCCGCTGAATTAAGTTTAAGCGGTGGCTTAAACAAACAGCTAGGCCTTATGAACGCGCCGATTATAAATAAAAGTACGTTTCCATGCGCTTCAAATTGGGAAATTTCCATTGTCAATTTCATCTTCAAATTGTAAATATTCACACGACAAATTTCAATTTCAAAACTAATCTCGATGACAATTGCAAAAGCAGAAAAATAGAAAATTAAAAGATGTCTCTAAATAATCTTGCCAATTTTAACCATTTTAGAGATTACATATACCACATTCCTGAAACAGGTCGAACGTCATTCGAAGTGTTCTAAACCGGTGCTATTCTGAAGCTCGTAGTAAATTGTTTATTATTTGGTGCTGGACACGTTTCGTGATTCATTTTCCTGTCGATGTTCTGGCCACGAACGGTCCTCATCCATGCAAACTAATCGTCTGGTTGCCCGGCGTAAATCAAGCGAAAGAAATCATACTTAAATATTGTGTAAACGCGCGCTAAAAAACATCAAAACGAAAGTTAAACGCGCGCCAAAACAGTTTAACTCTATTAAACAAAAACAAATTAAAGAAAATTAAATAACAAACCACACAAATTAAAACCAAAACAATAAATTGTGAACCGATCAGCTGTGTGGAGTGCAAATATAAACATCTGGTGGCCGCTGTCTAATTCTGAACTGCATTACCAACACGTAAAAATCGGTGCTGCCGTATTGTTCAGGGCGTAATAAATGGGTACTTAAAATCCTCAACCAGGCGGTGGAGGAAA
The DNA here is from genome assembly GCF_001687245.7 of Rhagoletis zephyria. NCBI lineage: Eukaryota > Metazoa > Arthropoda > Insecta > Diptera > Tephritidae > Rhagoletis > Rhagoletis zephyria. Next base: position 5,798 of record NW_016164062.1, on the reverse strand, counting down.
TATAGGCCCAGATATTATGGAAAAGGTTCAATTAAAGCGAAAAAATATGTGAATTAGAGCACTTGTGTGAAGCCTTAAAAAATGAAATAGCTATGCTAAAAGCAGAAGATCAAAATTTAAGACCTACTGGTAGTTCGCAAACTGTTTCTGAAAAAGTCAATAAGAAAAATATATGCATATATGAAACTGATGAATGAGAAACCGAATGGATTCTTAAAAACAGTCGCAAACAATCAAAAAAACGAAAAGCCGCGTCCTCTCCTGAAATAGTAGAAGACGTAAGAAAACCGTTGGATAAAAAACTCAATCAGAACAATTTGGATTTAAATTTAACTGAGGTAACCAAGAAAGTGATTCGCCCACCACCGATTGTCGTAAATGGTGTAAGTGATTTTAAAAAACTTCAGTCTCAATTGTTAGCAACTATTAAAAACAACTTCTTCGTGAAACTAACCAATAATAGCATGTATAGGGTAATCACCTTCAACTCTGATGACTATCGCGCAGTTATAAAGTTACTGAACAATGAGAAAGTTCCTTGGTTTAGCTATGAGGATAAGCAATTTAGACCAACCAGAGCTACAGTTAAAACCTTCACCATTCGTGCGATAAAGAAGCGATCTTAAACCATCTAAAGGAACAAGGCCTTAAGGCTATCAACGCTGTTAATAAACTTAGGTGGAGGACGAAAGAGACCCCTAGACATATTCATGCTGACATTTGATACGAAGATATTAAGAAAGTCTATGAGATCAAGAGTTTCTCAAATACTATAGTTAAAATCGAGCCACTAAAATAGTCCAAACTAATTACTCAGTGTAAAAAATGCCAATCTTTCGGTTATACTCAGAATTTCTGTGGTAGGCCTCCCAAATGTGTCAAATGCGCTGGTATGCATGCCTCTATTAATTGTTCTAAACCGGTTTTAGAAAAACCTTAATGTTGCAACTGTGGAGAATCTCAGCCTGTCAATTATCGCGGTTGTGTAGTTGCGAAAGAACTTCAAAAACTTAGATCAAAGAAGTCAACACAAACCTCAGATGAGACTTTACCTGTTCAAACCACGCATATCTCTGGTACAAGTAAAAACAATCAAAAGCAAAACACCACCTATGCGAGCGTAGCACAAGGTTCCGTTGAAAAAACGCCACCCCGAGGAATACTGATGCCCTAACAATGATTTTAGATAAGTTAAATTCACAAGCAAAGCTTTTCAAGTCAATTGAACTTCGTCCATCTGCACTCGAAGATTCCATACAATTCATCGATGACGATTAAGTGTCTAAGATTATGTTCAAACAGGCCAATTAGCTAAGGCAATTAAGCTTTATATTGCGGAATTGAGTTTTGTGTTCACACATATGTCAGCTGCGCAATTAGCGATACGAAATCAGCTGCTGGATTACCTACAGTGACGGAAAAGTTGGTACAATTGTACCTTTATTTAGTTTGAAAGTGCATTCGGTACAAACTCACAACTTTTGGTACATTTTGAACGTAGCCAAATAACTTCTCAGGAAATCAGTTCTTATTTTTATTGACATTTCAATGCATTTTCTGTTGCGGGCAACTGGTCCAATACCTTCCCTCCTTTGTGAAGGGGCATACAAATGATACGAAAAGGTGGTCAAAGTAACGCAACTGTAGTTGATTTCGCCAGATAGACGGCAAATATTTATTTTTAAGCATCAGATCGCAGAACTGGGAGGAAATTAATTCACCTTTTTTACAACATAGTTTTATCTCGCGCTGCTCGAAGAGATTATTTTCATAGCCAAAATTTGTTTAATGTGAGTACAGAAGTTGATGTGGTATCGATGGGAATTTTTATCCTCCTATCTTCTTTATATAGAAATACATATTTCCTTTTTGTACATCTATGGTACATCTATCCACTTTTAGATAAAGCTTTCCGTAAATTAGGTACAACTTTATAATTAAATTTTCCATCCCTGATGGAATATCAGCTGTAAAAGAGGGACAGAAACAAACAGCTGATTGCTCTTTGTTCAATAAACATACCTGCAAGTCAAAATTAAGCATACCTAGCAGGGTTGCATAGAGAATCTGACACAAATTAGTTGTCAATTAATAATTAATTGGCAATTAATAAACTGAATTTCTGTATGATAAATTGGGTAACAATTAAGGCTTAAATTGGTGAAAAGGTTCTTAATTGCCAATTAGGCCCCTGTTTGAACATAGTCTAAGGGTACTCTTATGGAACGCCAACGGTTTAACTAAACATCAGCACGAACTTGAAATCTTCCTTAATAACAACAACATCGACATATGTCTACTATCTGAAACGCACTTCACGAAGCATTCCCATATGTGCTTCAAAAATCACAGCATCTACCATACGATTCATCCAGAAAATTCTGCACGGGGTGGCAGCGCCGTAATTATCAACAATAAATTGTCACATCATTTATACGACCAACTCAGCCTCAAGGAGTTCCAGGTCACATCCGTTTCCGTACAAACCTTCAAGAGACGTATAGTACTATCTGCACTCTACAGCCCACCTAGGCACTTATTAAAATGCAATAATTACCTGTCTTTCCTGGAACGGTACGAAGGCCGTTTTATTATTGGCGGAGACTCACCACAACAAAGGGTCGAGAACTATACAGAGCCATTCAGCATGCGGGTTGCAATACGATTTCAACTGGAAAACCTACTTACTGGCCAACGGATACCAGAAAAACTCCGGATTTGATTGACTTTTTTTGTCTTTAAAAATATACCTTAAAATTATCTTATCATTTCAGAAGGGTTCGACTTGAGCTCCGATCATTCGCCAGTTCTTTTAATAATCAACGAAGAGCCGGGTCTCAGCCTCAACTCTCCAAGCCTAGTGAACAGATTCACTGATTGGGAATACTTCCAAAATGAACTACTGAAATCCTCAAAGCCGGTTCGAAACATCTCAACTGTGGCAAATTTTGACGAAGAAGTTCTAAGATTTACCACACGAATCCAAAATGCAGCTTGGACTACACACCCACTCAACCGATTCTACAAAACAGAAAAAAGTATCCTGGTTACATCGTGGAATTAGTCATCAAAAAAACGAAAACTAAGACAACGATGGCATCCAACTCCGGGGATGTGCCAGTCTTAACTGCGTCAATACTATTCAACGCTTTCAGAACAAAGTGCTTAGAAGTATAGTAAATGCTCCATTCTGCATCCGAAACTGCGATCTCCACCGTGATCTCTGCATGCCAACTGTCACTATAGTGGAAAAGGGAACAGCTAGAGCCCACAAACAGCGATTAATATGCCATGTCAATGCTGCAGCTTTCAGCCCCCTCCAGACGAACTCACTGCGCCGGCGACTAAAGCAAAAACTGTTCTAGACTTGATGAGAAGCTAGTACTAGCATTTGCACTTTTTCTAAAAAACTGCATTTGTCGTCACACATTTTAAATCTTATCCAATTTAAATTACTACTTAGGGCCTTCGCTGGTCTTGCGTAAAGTGCGGGTCAACCGAAATTGATCTCTTCAAGCTATTTAGGCAAACCGGAAATGGTTTTACAGAAGTAGGAAGAGAATTGCAATCTGTTAAGGATATCCGTGTGTCTAAACGTAAGCGTCTTAATAGTCTATCTAAGGAAATTGCTGCCGTTGCACGTCAGAATAATCTTCCGACGGACTTAATTAATTTATCCTCTCCGTGTCCTCCAGCATCAGAATCCACAGCCTCAAAAGACCGTGTAACGAAATCTGCTTCGGATAATAAAGAGCCCCTTCCCCCATTGAAGTGGTGGCATCATCTTCAAAGCCTCCACCGCCTTCCCTATCCTCAACTACTAACGCAGTAACTCAACCCCCTCCGTCGGTACTCCAGTCTGATACAAGAAAACTAGTTGTGGTTCCGCCAAAGAAGTCAATCTTTGTTTCTAGATTTTCGAGAGGCACTACTGAAGACGATATAAAGGTTTATATCTCATCAAAAATTAGAACTGTCGACTTAAGCATCAGAAAATTTAATTTTAATTACGAAATAAATATTGCTTCATTTAAAATTGACGTAAATTTAGATAATTTTATGCGCCGCTTAGTAGTTCTTTTTGGCCCCCCGGAGCTTTCGTTCGTGAATTCGAATATTGGCCCAAAAAGTAAATAACTTAACTAATATTCCCCGTCATAACACTGAATCAAAACACTAATTATCAAATCTGCTTTAAGTATTTATTACCAAAATGTAAGAGGCTTAAATACTAAATTAACGAACTTATACTTTAAAGGCCTTGAATGTAATTATAATATTCTTTCCTTTACTGAAACTTGGCTGAAACCTCTCATTTTCAATTCAGAGATTCTTCCAAATATCTATCATATCTATAGACAAGATAGGGAGGACAGAATCGGCGGTGGCGTACTCTTCGCTGCAGACTCTTCAATACCATCTGAAGAAGTTAGTCTTCCACACATTGATTCAGTAGAGTTCAAATGCATTCGTGTACAGGAGGAGGAGGATCTATTTACTTAACTCTGTGCTATATCCCTCCCCGATCTGACACATTGGTGTATTCACGACTCATCTCTTTACTGAAATCAGTTAATTTACTGACTAAACCTTCTGATTCAATGATTATATGGGTGATTTTAATTTACCAAGCATATCATGGAACATCATTGACAATTTCATCATTGACCTTTCGCGTCTAGTGCGTGCAAATATTCGCTTTGATTTTTCGAAAACCAACTTTAAAATGCTTAACAAAGAACTGTCTAAATTGTCGTGGCCTGCATTTAAAGAAAATATTGAACAAAGCGTTGCACTTTTTAACTTTACTTTACATAAATTATTTGAAAAGCATGTGCCTAAACGCATGTATGTTCCTGAAGAGCAAACACAGTTATGGTTCACTAAGAACTGAGAAATTTGAAAAACAGAAAGTCGCGTTATTTTAGATTACACAAAAACCCGGTTTACACTAATACTATGTAAAACACTCCCTTTTGCGTCATAAGTTTTTTGAATTAAACAAAATGTGTTATAAAGCTTACTTGTGTAAAATCAAACGGCGTATAATATATAACCCCAAATCATTTTATGACTTCGTAAACTCCAAGCGAAATGTACGTGGGTTTCCTTTCGCCATGAAGTATCAAAATGCCGTCTCTAGTGATAATCAAACAATTTCCAACATGTTCGCTCAGTTTTTTAAATCCAATTATTCCATTAACTCACATGCTAACATTGACTATCCTTTTAAACTATGTCCAATGAACTCAATAAATATCCCAGTAATATCTCCCGATGATATAGTAGTTTGTCTGAAATCCTTAAAGCAGTCCTTCAGTTATGGTCCTGACCAGATCCCTACTTGTATTCTTATAAATTGTTCTGATTATCTCTATGAGCCGTTAACAGCGTTATTTAATTTATCTCTTAAAGAGGGCTTTTTTCCAACTATATGGAAGGAATCGTTCATAACCCCGTTACATAAAAGCGGTAGCAGATCTTCAGTGGAGAACTACCGAGGAATAGCTAAGCTTTCTGCAATTCCTAAATTATTTGAAGCAATTATAACAAATCAGTTGACGCATTCTATCTCTTCTAGCATTTCATATAGTCAACATGGATTTTGCAAGGGCAAATGAACTTCTACAAATTTACTTGAATTAACATCGTATATCTCAAAAGCATTTAGTGAAAGCAAAACTGTTGATGTTATATATACTGACTTAAGTAAAGCGTTTGATAAAGTGTGCCACTCGTTGCTCATCTGCAAACTTGATCTTCTTGGTCTTCCACCTAATTTTCTACGTTGGATCTCT
>NW_016164061.1:0-33478 GCF_001687245.7 Rhagoletis zephyria | reverse complement strand
CTTTCCATGAGATCCTCATTTCTGAATTGGCAGCAATGCGCGGCAGAAGTTGCTCCATGGAAAATCTGACCCGTGCAGAAACACCTAAAGTAAATAAGAAAGAGCGTACGCCTTTGACTAGCCCAGTATCGGAGCCGATCACTAAGATAACCACAACAAGCATCATTGCTACAACAGCAGCNGTTAATAAGAAAGAGCGTACGCCTTTGACTAGCCCAGTATCGGAGCCGATCACTAAGATAACCACAACAAGCATCATTGCTACAACAGCAGTGGAAGCAGCAAAAAACCCGTTGCCATCAAACAGTAGCACCGCCAAAATCTATAAAACCCATTCGCGTAAACGTTGCAATTCAATTGAGGATCAGGATCCCGATACTGAAGATGTCGATGCAGATAATGTAGAAGATACAGAAGATGGCGATGAAGATGATTTGCAGAAGAATAACAGAAACAATAAATTTAATGGTGTCGGTACGCCAAGGAAGCGTTGTCCTTCGGGCTGCTCATCGGACTCGTCACCGTACGGCACTGAACGCTCGGCACGCATACGCACTTCCGATTGGATAGAGGTCGGCGATAATGGCAAGGAGGTTACCATGACCAGCTGTCACATTAGTTTGGAGGATTCGGGTTTGGAAGATGAGGAACGTTTAGATGAAATGTCATCGCTTGGAGTTGGGGATTCCTGGGACAGTGTAAAGGAGGCAGAAAATATGAAGCGGTGCCGCAGTGTCAAGAGGTGAGTGCCCTAGATTATTTTTCTGATAATTTTGGAACATTTAGTGGGAATTCTATTCTTAATACAGGGAAAAATTTGTTTGTTGAAATATTTGCCATTTCAATGAAGGGCTTTTCTAATATTTTTTTCCAGAGTAATAGTTCATGGAAGACATTTTTTAGACTATGTTTATTAGTGGTTTTGAAGGATCTCGTATTCTTAGGCCGAGGCCACGCAATGAGGGGCTTTTATTCCTGGGAGGCCATTTCAATTTCATATCGTCGTTTAAAGTACAAAACCGCGCATCGCCATTCTGCAAAACCGCGTAACTGACATTGGCTGCCAAAAATTGTATTTTCTCATACAAGCTCTTGGTTCAATCCATATCCATTCGTCCTGAAATATACTAGCCAGAAATGCGATTACTTTATAAAAAAATAACCATTTGGAAATATGAGTGTTTTTACTCTCTAGAAAATAATTTATAGTTGTCACATACGCGGCTTTGCATTATCTTGATACGCGGTTTTGCATTTTGTTGATACGCGATTTTGTACTTTAAACGACGATATGTTTTAATTTTAAGTCGCTTAGCGCTCAGCCACTCGCCGCGTTGCCGCCATTGCCTTAGTCATCGCGACAGCTTCCGCAATAATCATCCCAGCTAGTTCCTGTTCCGTCGAATGTTTTTCCTCCTACACTTCACTTGTCCCTTTTAAAGTTTGACCAACAGTTGTTTCTTTTCTATCGCATTTCGGCTAGATTTCCGATAATTTTGGAAACCAAGGCTCGCAAGAAGAGAGCAGATATGCTCACATAAGTAAAAGTATTGATATCGGTCAAGAAGTTTATCTTATACTATATGTATTTATGTATCTTGCCAGCCACGCAATTTTCTTCTTGGCCTCTGTGTGGTGGTCATAAAAAAATATACGCTCGGAGTTTTTCTTTCAACAATGCCTATCCGAGGTCTGTAGTCAACTCCCTCCTATTTTGCTGGTGGAACGGGTTCCGGTAGATTTTGTTGGGCTCCTTATCGAAAAGAGAACTATTCCAAAATAACTGGGGGATGGCTCTATGTGACCAGAGGCACTCCCAAGCGCTGCGTTCTCTCGCCTTTGCTCTGGAATGTAGCCATATCGCCCTACTTCTAAGCCTAAAAGGCACGGGGTCGCAAGTCATAGCGTATGCCGATGACATAGCAATCCTAGAAATGGGCAAACATGCCCAGGTTCCGAGTGAGTTATTTCAAAATGCACTAAGTCTTCAAATATCTCGTCCAAGAAATGTGGACTTAGCGTCAAAAAAAAATGTTATGAATCCGCTGTTGATAAACACATTTTACCAGACTAACAAAAGAAAACTGAAAAGGACGTTCACAGTTGATAAAATTACCGCGTGTCATTCAGCAATTTACCAAAACTACCAAAACTACCAAAATGGATGTGGAGACCCTTGGTGTAATATTAGCATTTATTAACTGATAGATAATTTTGACTGAACAAATTCTCTCCTACTTTTCTATCTCTTTAAAATCAGTGTCAGCAGTGCAAATTAACGATTTGGTTACAATTCTAGAACAAATTTAATATAACTAAAAGAACAAAACTAGATAAATACATGGTTGTATTTTGGATTACGTTTTCCTGGAACAAATTTTTTACATACATACATATATATGTAATTTAGTGGAAAAAACTAAAATAAAAAATCGTTATTACGGGGCAAAAATCGTCCAAACGTCAGTGAACTAAAAAAATGTCAAAATGACGACGAAATCGTCAATTCGGCAACACTGGGCATAAAGCATTTCTATTTTAAGAGTAAAGTTTTTAAAAACTCTATCTGAATTGCATTTTTCTCCATCCATGGTCATATTACTAAACTCGCAATGACTGGTAACAAAACAACTAGTTTTATTTTATGATTTATTGTAGTGGTTTAAAAAAATCTTTCTTTACTTAGAATACTTCATTTAAAAATCAGACGAATATTTTGTCATCTGGATGTTTACTTATATTTGGCTTCCTGATATCTATTCCATACATATTGGGTAATCTTCGAAACGATGATTTTTTTATTTATCCTGTTTCCTGTCGAGGTTGTTTTTATGTATTCAACTCGCGACAGAGGGTAAACAAAATAATCCAGAAGTGCTGTAGAGCTGACCTTAACATAAGTCAACAAGCCACAAAACCGTTGCGGACTGATGTTTGCTTAGTTAAGGATGTGCTGTTTACTCTTCCTGTCATGATCGATCAGAGTGGCGAGTGAACAGGCGGATGTTTACCGCAAGGTAGTTCACATTACCTTGAACGTGTGGACATACATACATATGTCTGTATGTATATATCTATAGTAAATATGTACATTTATGTACATATAAACGGGTAAATGCATTTCGTCAGTTAGTTGTCTGCCTGCAGTTATTCACAAAGGAGTCTGCCAGCTGGTAATCAAAGTTGATAAACCGTAACTGCAATAAATTTAACTTATTTATTATTTACTTTTTTGGAAATCCAATGCACAGCGGGATATATGTATGTACAAATACGAAAATTTCTGTGCTGGACTGTTGTAAACGAAAAATTCACGTTGCCCTTCTTTGCTGTCCAAATTGCGTTACTTTGCTATGCTAGGATATAAGATGCGACAGAAAGGTTTTTATTTTATTTTTTTTTTTGTAAATTTTTTTATACAGGTTCATATGTACATACATACGTACTTATGTATGTGCTACGCTTAGTGCATGTGGTTTTTTGTCAAGATAGGAAGTCTGCAATGCGGCTATTGTAAGTGAATTTGCAGCCAAGTTGCAGGTAGCATATGAAAAAACTCACACTCAAAAGTGATTCAGACATAGTAAATACACACTTACAATTTATACTTCTTCTTCTGTAACATCAATTGGCATCTTCATTGCTTAAAAGCAAAATAGAGTACTACTGTTGTTGTGGGCATGTTAACCATTGGCGTTGCAATTTACTATTCGAGCCAGATAAGGCTACATACACTCGTGGCCACACAAACCTTGCCATCACTAAGTTTTAAATGTGGCAGAATTTTTTAAATTAATAAAATTATATATTTTTTAAATATACCGCAACAAAAACTATATAAATGAAAGTTTCAAACTTTGTACGAAATTTAAAGAAACCTATAAAATTTTAATCAAAATTTAATAAAAATTTGTATGTAAATTGCGGGTAAGTTTTTTAATAGATGTTTAATTTTAGTGCAAGTTTGAAGTGCCTCGAAATTCTCGGCGATTCATGAAAAATTTTTTGCCGACGGTCTTGCGTAGCCTTCCCATGTAGCGAATGCTTTTTATAAGGGGAAAATATGCCACATGGTATTTCAAAAATTGTCAAACCAGAACTTTGCGTTACTTCAAACTTGCTCTTTATTATATTATAATTAAGTGGGCTATTAAACAGTATATGCAAAATTTTCCTAAAAACTTATATTAGAAAGTTTGAAAATTTAATTAATTTATCTTAATTTTGAACAAAGTTTGAATCTGTTATTTATATAGTTTTTTTGGTTTGAACTTAAAAAAAAATTCTTTTTTTTTTTACAAAATTCTGCTAAAAAAAAATTGGTGGTAAGGTTTGCTTGGCCACCAGTGTACATGCATATGAACTTGTCTTCTCAAATATTTATTGTTTTTACTCGTATGTGACGTGTGGGCGTTTTCAGGTGTGCATATATTTTTTCCCACAACCTATTGTTTTTTTGTATACATATATGTATGTGTATAAGCTTAGGTATTTTTTTTTATATTATTTTCTGTTATTATTTCTAATTTATGTTATTTTTTTTTTGCTTTTGTTTGTTATTGTACTTTAACCCGCTTCTATTGATGTGTGGTAATACGCATCCCAGCATTGTCAGCCAATGCCCTGCGCTATCTGTATGCACACACATACATACATACACACATACACACACACCAACAGTATTGGCCATATCAATAGCACCCCCAGTTCAAATTGATATTGTTTGCCTTCACGTTTCAATTAAAATAATGTTCATTCTTTAATAGCCAGTTCCACGAATGCAATTTAAGTGGAAAATATTTTTATTTATTTGAATTTAATATAAATACTGACAGAAGGGAAAAAATTGTTTTTCACTTAACTTTTTGGTGAAACCGGCGACTTTGGAAAACTAAAGAAAAACCACCAATTGTCATCCAAATTTCAAACTTTTTTCTCACAAGTGCTATAATTTTTTAGAGTATATATGTATGTAGTTTTATAGCCCATTAAATTTTAGCGTAAAAATGTGCAAGTTTCATCAGCCTAAACATTACCGTTCATTTTTTAGATTTTTTTTTTTGCCGAAGGTGTTGCGGTTTTCTTCCATATACATAAAAATAAATTGTGTTGATTCGTTTGAAATTTGTATGAAAATTTGTTGGTTTGGTTTTTTTAATTTCCAAAAATACTTTTAACTTGGGTATTTTTATGAATTTTGTTAAAGAATAAACTGTATTTTAATTGAAAATTCATAAACAAAATAAATAAACATAACATAAGTAGCTAAAATATCACTTTGAAATGGGCGTGCGATTGATATGACTGATACTGTACATACATATGTATGTATGTATGTATATAGATATCGATTTTGTTATGAAAAGTTGCCGACATCAAAAGTAATTAAAAAAACAGTTGCGCAAAGTATACGTTTATAAGTGTTTCGGAATTCCAATGTATGTAAATATATTTATAATAAATATGCGCATACAAAAATCCGCCAACGCTATACGAGCATTTATTGCAAAGCACTTGTCGAGTGGTTTTGTTCGTTGCTTGCGTTATTGGCTTTATTTACAAATGCCAGCTCCATAGTTACCCTACAGGAAAAACTAGAATTATGCTTATGCCAGAATAAGCGTTACAAGAACTCTGCAATGATATAACTCTTTTAAAAAAATCCACGTCTTAGTGAAATTTTCGAGGATCATTTGACATGGCTTTTGTTCTGCTGCAAAACTTATAATTTGTAAACGGTATTCAAACTTTCTCACCAAAAACTATGCGTTGTCGCTATATTACAATGACTACTTTTTGGTGTTAGACGAAAGTGTATTGAGAAATCTTTAGTTTGAACATTTAGAATATATCTGGTGTAGTTTAAGATGGTTGCCACCGCCTTAAAAAGTTAAATTCAAGTTATTTAATAAGTCAAAAAAATTAATAAAAGATGGCTAGCAGTCTAAATGGGTTTGAAAAAGAATTTGCTTCTGAACTATATTTAAGAGGGTTGCCACGTGTTTAAAAAATCAAGTTTAACTTAACTCGCCAGTTAATCGAAATATGTATCATAACGGCAGATGAAAGAGATTTAAGAAAATTTTAGTATTTTTAGAGAGGGTTGCCATCCGTTTCAAAAGACGAATTTAGCTACATATATGAAAGTATTCAAATACAACTGTCAAACGAAAGAGTGTTAAGAAATATTTAGTGTGAACGTCTAAATTTTCTTGCAGTGTCTGAAGAGGGTTGCCACCTGTTGAAATTATGAGTAAGTTAAAAGAATTATAAAAGATTGTTATCAATCGAAGAGGGTTTGAAAAGAAACTGTATTTAGGAGGGTTACCACGTGTTTAAACAATCAAATTTAGCTTAATATGCATTAGAGGTATACGCCGCCGAGCCACGCCGCCGCCGCCGCCGTTTTTTGTCATTCCTCACGCGCCGCCGCCGAGTTACGAAAATATCGGCGCGGCGGCGGCGGCGGCGGCGTTCGGCGCCTAATGAATTTTGTACAAAATTCTCATGATTTATGTACATTGAATACATCGTTTGAAGGAACTAAATACTACTTGTATAAAACACAATTTTACGAAATGAAAATTACATTTTTAAATTATTATTTTTTGCATAATTTGGGCCACTGGACAAGAATATGATCTCCTTTATTTTTCCAAAAATAGCGTAACTCAGAAAAAACATAGGTAACATATTTTGCGACGAAAGCGTTTATTACAGTTAAATTAGGGTCGAATACTGGTAATCTAACTATTTTTTTCCCAGTAGACAACTCTTTTCAATGATATGACTTTTTTATACACCTACTACAACAACAAGAAAGTTATAACACATCAAAAACTTTAACGCCAATATCTCAGAAAGCAGTTATAATAGAAGCGGCCTCTTTTCATCTAACTCCTCAATTATTGGCTTCATATTTTAGTAGACATTTTAACCATCTATAAGCCATTTTTTTGAACAGTGGGTCAAAAAGGCCCGTTCTGGTCCGAGTTGATGGGTTAAACTTTTGGAAAAAAGTAGACCAACCTTGTTTTCAATATGTCATCTGCAAAGAATCGTAAGAACTCCGTAATTTAACATAACGGTTGATAAGATTATTGCAAGAATTTACTGAGAGCGACATTAATTACCCCAATAAATAAACTTTTAAACTTTTCTTATTTCTTTAAATTTAAATAGTACATACGGATCTGTAGAGAACATAGAGATACGTGTGTGATGTATGTATATACGTCAGACCTTCTTCTGTTCGCCCCTCAATCAGCGCCAGACACTCAACATTTTAATGCAAGTAGGAAGTAACAATATTTAAATTTAAAACTAATTCAATAATGAAATAAATAGAATTATAATAATAGAATAATTGGCATGGCGAATACCTAACGCTGACGAGTTGAAGTGATATGATTAGTAGCCTCATGGCTCTTTGAAATCTACCTTATGAGCAGTAGCGCCGGCGTTTCCACACGCGCCGGCGTCGCCGCCGCCGCCGAATATTTTTGAAGTTGACCACGCCGCCGCCGCAAAGCCTGTCGGCGTAAACCTCTAATATGCATGACAATGTCAAACTAAAGAGAATTAAAAAGGTTTTAGTTTTTAGTCTTTGAAAAGTGAAATTTATTTAATTTACGTACAAGTCAAAATAAATATTAAAAGATGAGTGTCAAACGAAAGAGTTTTAATAGCCTATTTCCACCAAAAGCTTAAGTGCAGTTAAGAGTCTGAGCTCTGAGTACCAATTATTTTAACATGGGGTGAGCGGCAATGTTTATTTCTCACCTATTGCTTTCATACTTTCGTTTTCTTGTATTTAATATAACCAATTACCCCGTTCGAGTGATAATCTCCTTTTTCCAATGGGCTGCAGTTAAGGCTTGGTGGAAATAGCCTTTAAGAGTTTAAGTTTGAATATACTAACCGTTATGGCGAATTTCCAAAAATTAGAAGCCAAATTAATAAACTATGCCTGCGGATATGCCAGAAGGTTTTATTTTATGAAGTTAGAACCTTCTTCTTGTGGTACAGGGTGGTGAAAAGAAAAACCAATACCATGCCAGACCTCTCTTCACTCAGAAACGACTGGACGAATTAAGATGAGACATTTGGAATTTTTTTAGGAGTTTCAATGCGGTTGTCACCTGTTTAAAAATTTAAATTAAATTTTGGCATTTTGACGCCATGTGGGTTCACTGGTTATTACTATAACACTGCATCGCGTTTTCCAAATTTCAAAAAATTACTGGGAGGTGAACGTGGAATTATCTATATGCACTAAGCTTTTTACAGTTTGGTACAGCTGAGACATACATATTTAATTTTTAGTGGGCGGTGCCACGCCTATTTCAAAAGTTAAGAAAAGCTAAACTTTTTGCTAAAAGATAATTATTCCCCCCGCTACTGTTCAGGGCTAGTTGTACTTGGGAATACCTACCCTGTAGGGAAGATTACCGCCAATTGTATTCTTAAACCAGCCCCGTCTTCCTGATTCTGTTAAATCGGTGATATATAAGTTTAATCTGATTCGTTATTAAGACCGTCGAAAGACTGCCTAGATCCTCGCTTCCTCGAACTCCATTACGTAATACTCAGTTTGATTTAGATAATACAGATATATCTGGAGGCATTATTCCACACTAGTGAACCCGCATGGCAATAAAATGCCCAAAATGGAATTTCAAAAACTTAAAAATATTCCAAACTTTAGTCAGAGTTATAAGAGATCCGAGTGGCATATTTCATCAAATCGTGCAGCCCTCCATCGCCGGACACTGCGACACATATCTTAATTAACTGATTAATTAAGTACAATTTTAATTTTCAAACATGTGGCAACTTCGCTAAATACAGTTCAGAAATAAACAACTTTCAAACCCCCTTCGATTGATATCCATATTTTAATAATTCATTTAACTTGTAAAATAATTTGAATTTAACTTTTTAAACAGCTGGCAACCCTCTTCCAACACCTCAAAAATATTCTTAGCGTTCGAACTAAAGATTTCTTAACACTCCTTCGTTTGAGATCCATATTGTACTATTTCGTATAACTTGTGTATAAGTAAACTAAATTCGACATTTCAAGCAGGTGGCAACCCCAACCCTCTTCAAAATATTTTCAAACTACTACTTTCTGAAACCCCGTTCGTGTGATTTTTATTATGTAACATTTATTAACTAGCACAGGAAAATCAATTTTCTCCAAAATTGCTACATTTTCTACTTTTTGTGAACTATGCACTTTAAAAAATTAATACAAAAAAAAAACAATACATTAAAAAAAAGAGCTCAACTGATTTCCTGCAAATTTTTTCAGCCTTCATGAAAAAAAAACAAGTTAATCAAATAATTTACTGAAAAATTAATGCTTTCTTTTTTCATTCTGATCATTTATGTATACATTTGTCTATATCTATCTCGATTTGTTTTTTTTTTTGTTTGTTATGTGCTCGGGTATAAAAACGCTGTAGTTTGAGCTTTATCCGATGACGAATGCTGAGATTATTGATTAAAAGATGTCTTATTTCTTTCCATTATTATAAAAACTATATAGTTTTCCTTCTACTAAGTTATACGCCTCCTGATTAAGTTGAGGTCGTATTTTTATGTATGTTGGTGTAATATTAGCCAAGCATTTTCACAAGCTACCTATCTATGTATGTATGTATGTATGTACATATACATATGTACATATGTATACATTTGTACATGCATTTTTAGTAGAAAAGTCAAACTACTTCTGATAATGTGTGCAAAACTGTAGGTAAACAACGTCGCATGTATGTATGTATGTAGGTCTATTTTTCGGTCGTTACGATTTTGATGAGTCAAACAATCAAAGTTGACATCAAGCTTCATAGTTTTTGTGTAAGTTACAACAAATTTGCCATAGCAGGTTGCATTATTATTGTCATTCCACATTTTTCACCTCCCCCTACCCCTTTAAGACACTGCTCGTTTTTCAATTCCTTGGCTGCACCACATTCAGCACGCTCGTATTTGTGATGGTTTTTATTTGGATATGTTGCGTATTTACTTAACGGCGGATCATGTGAACTTTATTAGCGAACGCATCAGTAAGTCAGACAGCAAACTCGTTTATTCGTTTAAGGCTTGAAGGTGCGGTTCGTTTGTTTTTTTTTTTTCATAAATTTTATCTTTTTCAATATTTACCAAACGAAGGTGTGAGTTTTGGTGTAATGCTGAAAATGAGTGACTTTTGCTTGCGATAACCTGCTATTGTGTTTATGGCAACTACATACATACATACACATGTACATACATATATACAATGTTTAATGTACCAAAAAGCTACGGAGTTAGTCCGATTTGATCAGCGCGTTTCGTTTGTGACTCATTTTGTTTGGTATTTTTACGCTGGTTTTGTTGCTTTTATTTACAAACTGGTTCTTCTTGTGCTTTTTGCTGTATGAGTACTTTATATTATTCTATATTATGTAGATATTTATTCATAATCTGCGCTTCAGTACTCCTGCTACATGGTACATACATAACTACCAATACAAATGGCAACCTACTTCTTCGCCATTCTTTATTTGTTTGTAGTCGAGTGTGTGCTTTTTAATTGGCGTATATACGTGAAGTTCGCTGTTGCGTGACTTACAGACATATGCGTATGTTTGTACATATGTGTGTCACTATACTAAAGTTCTATATCCGTAGATATGCAATAAATACATACAAACATATACATACAACCAAACGTATACATACAATTAAGAGCAAAAGTCTGTATACACCATTTTACAAGCTAAAATTTTTTTGATATTTTGCTATAAAAATATGGATCATTATTAAAACAAAAGCATATAAACCAAGGCTCCAAGCTTTATACATAGTCAATAAATTCGTTGAATTTTTATTAAAATTTTCAACTTTTTAGTCTGATTTATTTATTTATTTTTTTATTTCTAGTAAGTGATTTTAGATAAGTACGCAGTTTTAGAGCTTATTAAGTTTTAGTATAAAATAATGTGTAAAAATTAAGAGGCTAAGAAATCGCGTTAATTTTTCATAATTTTTTTTCTGACGGTTCAACGCCGCATTTTCCATCATACAAAGTATGCGTGAGACTTTATTTATATGAAGGAAAATGGGCTATAAAACTGCGTCCTTGAAATAAAAAAAAAAATAATTCTGATTAAAAAGTTGTAAATCTTGATCGACATTCGTTGAATTTTCCTTAATTTTGTATAAAGCTTGAAACCTTGGTCTATATGATTTTGTTTTAAGCATGATGCATATTAAAAAAAAAAAATAACAAACAAATTTTAGTATGCAAAATATTGTGAATATTTAAAAAAAAATGGTGTGTACAGACTTTTGCTGTTAACTGCACATATGTATGTAGGTATGTATATACAAATGTATGTATATTTTACGAAAGTTTCCATTATTATCTGTAACTGCAGTCAACTTCACGTCGTTGCACACATAACCGCATACACACATATCTATGCACATATCGGCATACATATTCGTAGATATATATTTATGTATATATGTATATACACTATACACTGTAGCTTTATTGACTACACGTTTTGATGCCATCGATTACTCATCCCTGGTGTTGAGCTCACTTAGCAAACCCAAATTACTAACTAGATATTCTAATCAGCAGCAAAATTCGTAGATACAGTTTTGCATTTAGCCATCTAACCAGCCAGCAGAGAAATGTGCCTTTTGAGTAGAACGCGGTTTTCGTACATTTTTCGTATCCGGAAACGTGCCGAAAACGTTTTAAATTTTCGTTCATTTTCGATATCCGAATTAAAATATTTGTTTAGACACAACATTTGAAAACATGTATGCACATTAGAGTGCATCACTCTCCATAATAACAAAAAATGGAAAGATCAAATCTATTATATTTTAGGACATGCCTCAAAATAAGCGGGACCTATTTGAAAATATCTTCAAAAATTGAGTATTTTATGAATAAAAATTGTTTTTTTTTTAAGTATTTTTGGAAAAACTACCTCAGATTACCAAACAGTTTAAGCTTAAAAAAATGCATATAAATATTTAAAAAATTTTGCAACGGAATCATAATAATGAGATTTTCGATGCTGTTTTTGAACTTTTTTCAAAGACTGGTTCAAGAAAAACTTGAATAACTCCGCCAAAACTTTACCAAATTCTGAGATTGAAAAAGATAGGTCAATTTTCCATTCAGCCGCTGATATGTACATATGTATGTAGATGAAAATTTATATTTTGAGAAAATATTTGAACCGATTACTATTTATGAAAGGCACCGCCGCATTTATTAGGCTTAAAATGATATGAAAAGCAAGGCTGCAAATCGGTATTGAACCGAGCTGGCGCTTTTTTTGGGTTTTGAACAGAACCACGAACCGAAACGAATTTACTTTGAAATTCCAAGATCGAAGCTAAAACCAAACCCAGAACTGGTTCGGTTCGGTTCAAAACTAAAATCTACTAAAGCATTTTTCGATTTTTATAATACACAACTTTGCCCTAAAATGCATCCCTTATGACAACAGTTAAAATCCTTTATTCGTTTTGGAAATTATACATTTTTAACAGACTTCCAAAAAAGGAGGAAGTTATCAGTTCGTCGGAATATTTTTTTTTTATGTATGTTACCGCATAACTTTGGACCACATCAACCGATTTTTATAATTCGGAAAGGTAGTGTCTCAGAGGTGGTTCCATACTAATCTGGCTTAGAACCGATCATTGGATCATGAAATATATGTATATATATGTATTTTTATAGGAGAATTGAAGTCGGTTTTTTTTTGCTAAAAATTACTTGTTAACTTCTTTTGCTTCCGTTATCAAAATAAAAGTTTTTCTTGTTGTTTTCTTATTTTTACCATACATACATATGTACTAGGGTGGTTGACCCGGATTTTCCAAACTGGTTTCCATCGTTTTTTTTTTTTGGGATATCTATAGGTAGTGTTTTGAAATCTTTTCAAATATCGAATAATCCGTACTTTTTATGGGTAAGTTTATTCATTTAATTTCTTTTTGTCCCGTTTCCTTTCATATAAGAAATACACACAATTTTTTTTATATGGAAGAAAACCGTAACCCGCTTGACAAAAAAAATTTAAAACATCAACAGAGATTTTTAGCCATTTGAAACTTGCACTTCATTCTACTATAATTCAATGGGCTACGAAACTGCATACATACTCAGAATCTTTCTGGGAAATCAGATTAAAAAAGCTGGAAATTTTTACTAAAGTTTTTTGATTTTTTTTTAAATATTGCACAAATCTTGAAACTTGGATTTATACGGAGTTGGTTAAAGAATTACTTATATTTTTATAAAAAAAAAAATAAAATTTAAATAGCAACAAAAATAATATGTTAAAACTTGTCAAAATTTTGTGCGGCTCTATAATTATTTCGACCACTCTATTATGCTAGATAATTTGGGAATGATCAGTAGATACGGTTACTCCCAAAATTGAGCATACGGCTCTTTTTTTGTTAATATTCGCAATGTTTTGCATGCTAAAATTTTTTTGTTAATTTTGTTTCAGCAAAATCGCGAATAGAAATTCGTAATAAAAAGTTCGCGTTTTTACTGAAATTTTGCAGATTTTACTTAATTCTTAAGTTATAGAATAACTCGAAAACCGGTATTGGAAAAAGTGTGAATAATCGAACACCCTAACATGTACGTAACTACATACATATGTATGTATCTATTCACTTATAATCTCATTTATTCGATACATTCATATGTATGTATGTATGTATCTTATTTTTGCTCATTCAAATCAACTTCCATGAATGCTGAATTAAGTGAAATCTCAGCTTCTATACAATACTGGCAGCTGTCACTGCTTAGAGCTTTGAATTTTAGAAAAATGATTCCGGGTGCATAAACGTTATTGTTTATAGTATGGTTATTAAAAAGAAAAGAAAAAAAAACAATGGCATCAAGCTAAAAAATGTGCGAGTTGCAAATGTCAATTGCTGATTTGTGAGTAGTTTCCCCCCAGGCAAAAACCATAAACATTGTCGTATGCACGGTTTGCAATTGCGGAGAGAAGTGCATATCTATTCACATATACATATGTAAGTATATACATAGGCATATACACATATGTATGTATGTATGCATGTACATATGTACAGAATTATGCATGCAATTGTTTATAACAGCATCAAAACGTACAATAGTGGTGCATAATATGTAAATACTACATTCATACAAGTTTATGAAGATATATTATTATTTATCAGCAAAAAAAAATCTATCACATTTTACATTATCACTCCGAGCAGCCAGAAGAGGAGAAGAGAAAGAGGAGCAGGGAGTCCAGTCAGTTAGCTGCCCGATGAACGAATCAATGCTGCATGCCACAAAGGTTGTCCGCTGTTGCAACAGCAAGTATGCTCGTTTACATTCCCAGTGTGCAATTGTAATGTATAGTAATCGAAAAACGAATCAGTAGAAAAACAACCCTTTTCGCATTCGAAAATGCATTTTTTTCCCCAGGGCGATGTCTAAGAAAAGTGGGGCATTCAATTCATTTGCATTGCCTAGTATCGAGAAATGAATGTGTTTTAATATGAAATTTTTGGAACTTTTTGAATACATTAGAATGCTGATTACATAGTTAGCAGTAATATTATAGAGAACTCATAAGAAATACATTATATTATTTATGACGCATGTACTACTTTTCCGACTGGGTTGCATTTTACAACCGTTGCGGCAACCGCTTCAACCGATTAGTTTTGGCCACAGTTGCAATGGATAAAACAGCTTTAAAATACGTAAAGCAAAAGTAAAAGATACATACATACGCAGGCTCTACTATGAATGAGTTACGGTAGCAATCGCAATAAACCACTGATGGCATGGATATCTGGTATCGCACAGTGCATAAGCTTTGCAAAAAATAAAAAAATAAATGTAACCATAGTGATTTCCTTTCAGTGGAATTCGCTTGGAAAAATTGCTAGCTACCAACTGCAGTGACGGCGATCCACCGCCAGCTGATAAAGTAATGATGATAGGTTGTGATTGTTTTGTGATGAGAGCTGGTAGCTGAATGCTGTAATCTGATTGTTGGCTGATAGCAATTAATTTTAATCTACTTAATAAAAGTGTGTTTGAGGGATAAAAAATGGCGATTTATCCTGATCGCCGACCAATGGCCAAGAGAGCTTGCTAGGTACTTTCTACCTGTGGACTTATATATGTATGCACGGACCTAAAAACCTATAAAAAAGGCAAAATAAAATAACGAAATAGGCTGGAAAAGGCAAAATAAAAGAGCGAAAAAGGCAGGTAAAGGCACTAGGTATTGCAAAAAAAGGAAAATAAGGCACTAAAAAGACAGAAAATACGAAGAACAATAAAAAAAGCATTCATTTTAGAAATGTTTATATTACAAGTAGAAAGAAAAACTATGAACTAGTTTCATTATATGAAAATTTTGTACTTTGAATCTTTGACTATTTTATCCTTTCGGGTTTCTAACTCATAAAACTTTAATCTGTATAGTTGTAGTAACATTGAACCACAAGATGCATTTTGAAGTTTTCTGGCAGCATTTTCATTCGATTTTCGCGAAGAAAAGCCTTGAATGTACTAAATGTGCGCTCGACGTAAGTTGATACAAGTGGAGCCCAATTTAAATATGGAACGTTTGAAACGTTCATATTATCAGGAATAAGGGCGTTTTCCTCGCCCTTTACAATTTTATCCACACCCCTTATTGTCTTCAAGCCTACGTTAGCTGAGAAAACGGCTTTGAATTTTTTCAACACCAATTTGGCAAGAGGTCCCTGCGCTTCTATAAGCCGCATGGGCATGCGTATATTTTTTAATCTTAAACAAAAAAAAAAAAAAAATTGTAAATGCTATAATCACTTTTTTAAAGGTAGAAAAGGCAAAAAAGGCAAATATCTTAAAAAAGGCAAAAAAAAAGGCAAATATCTTAAAAAAAGGCATATTGAATCAGGGAAAGCTAAATCGTGGACATTCTTAATCGAATATACTCTATCTCTTTAGCAGAAATAAAGGCAATTTCCATGTAGACAAAATTTAATGTAGTTAGAGATTCAAAGCGTTGGTATTGTGGAGTGGCAAGGTATATTTCGTTTTGCTGCCTCTTACATCAGATCCTGGCTACGCCCTTGCTAGAACAGCTTACGAAAAATTGCGTTTTAAAGATTTTGAGTTGGAGAATTCAGAAAAAATTGTTTCGTTGACCTTGGCCTTTCAAATGATAATCAAAATTTTTTTTTCATTTTTGAACTGAAAACAATGGCTGAATTTCTTTATTCATTCTGAACGTTTGGAATAAACTTTTCTGTTTATTTATTCTTTAGAACGTTCCTGATGATATGTTGACGTATATTTCAAACGCATTCTGTTTATTCCGGCTGTGAAATGGGATTATCCGGAATGTATAAAGAAACGCAGCCAGTATGTAGTGAACTTTTTAAAAAGTTTTAGACGCATATTTTTGCTGTTCTTGCATCAAAGAATCCATTTAAATGGGCGCAGGAACCGAAAACGTATTAATTTTTTTTTTTAGAGTTAATTAAATAATTTTAAAGATCACATTGAATAAAAAATTACCTTGAATTTCAAAAGTGACATTTAATTTTTTTTTACCGAAAAATAGCATGTAAAAAATTCATTAAAAAAATTTAAATGCGTTTTTCGGTTCCTGCGACCATGGAAATGGATTCCTTGACGCAAAAGCAGCGAAAATGTGTGGTTAAAACTTTTTAAAAAGTTCACTGCTTAATAATTTCAGGTAAAAAAATTGAAAACCCCCTCACTTTGACGCCCTTTTGAAAGATCAAGGTATTTGTTTATCCAACGAAACTATTTTTCCTCAATGTTCCATTTCAAAATTCTTAAAACGATTTTCTTTTTGCTAGCTTTTCTAGTTCTCTAGATATTAGAATTTGCCATGAAAAAGTTAAATTTCTCTTTTTATTCAGTTTGAAATTTTCCCTGAACTCGAAAGTTCGAAAATTCTTTTTTTAGGTACATATCTTGCGGGAAAATCTGGAACTGCTCTGTTAAAAGCTATGCCTTTACATATACTACCTTACTCTACTACATTTATCAACCTGAAGTACTCCCAGCAAACATCTAGGTTTGAGCTCAACTTGAGGCTAAGTTGAGAGCTAAGGTATTTCTTAAATCTCCAACGTTGTTTGTCAACAGTACCTCAAGTGGAGGATCATAGCGTTCTCAACAAAAAGGGCATTGTTTTTTTGTATGTAAAAAAGGACTGTTTCTCAAGTTGAGAAAATGCTAGTTCTCAATTTGAACTCCAATGTAATTCTCCAATTGGTCTCAAACATATCCTTAAAATACTAAAATAGACATAGTAAAATACCTTATACCTTTTTGATTGAAATTACATACATAGATGAATTTAAATATTAATTTTTAATTTTATTATTCCTTTTGTATTATGCAGTTTTGTAATTTTGCCACTTGATTCACTTCGCGTTTTATTTTCTTTCAAGATTATTTGAGGATACTCCGAAGATTATTTACTTTTTGTTGGTAATTTTCCTCTTTATAAAGCTTTAGTTATTCACCTGATAATTAATAATTCGTTTCTCTATCACTTTTTAATCTGTTAGAGATGAGTTGGAGAATAAAGTTGAATATCAACTTGAGAACTATGAATTTCTCGAAGGTTGGAGAAATATTTTTTTTTTGTGTTTATTGGGATTATTACATATTTTTTTTGTGTTAATACTCGTACCGTAAAAATGTTTGTATGTACTTACATATAATGTATGTATATAGTATGTATGTATGTACAAAACTTGATCTCCAATCATCACAGGCCGCTCCCAAATTTGCAAGTAGTAGAGTCCATTCACCAAACCGCTTCGCTACTTTTGGAGATAGTGAGTGCGCGATTATTTAATCCACTTGTAGTTTACATGATATTTTCGATGATAACTATTTTCATGCTACCATGAGCATAATTTTAATAATTTTTCATCGAGCGAAATTTAAATTTTACAGATTACATTTATAGTAAGTTAATACACACTCATGTGTATATACTCTACATATGTATGCATACAAGAAGACAAAATTGGGAAATTATAACAATTGCTGTGTGTACAGCATTCACATATTCATAAATATAAACAAATGTAGATACGTACATTAGGTGTCTGCATGGATTTTCATGCCATCCCAGGTGTGTGTACAAGCTGCAAACAAACAATCAACACTCAATTTTAGCAGTTTTTTGAGCTACTGGCTGCGTTTTTCTTCTTTTTTTTTCAAAATATACGTATGTATGCACATATGTTTGTAGATATGAAAAGCACGAAAGCACATACATACATATGTATGTATGTATATGTAGCTTGATTGTTGCAGTTTGTTGTTTACACTACTCTACTTGTTTGTTATTATTATTTTGAGTTTTATGCTTTTAGATCTTTGTCGTTTTTTTTAGTATTTTTTTGTGCAGCTTTTGTGGGCATGCATTGATGGCCAGCTGCTGGCATATTGGAAATTAAGAAATCATACAATGTCAGCACTTATCGTCATGGTGGCTAGCTATTTTGTTTTGCTTATTTTGAAATAGGTATATACATTTTTCACAATAACTACATGTATGTGTGTATGTAACCCCTCCTGTGGGGGGAAATGTGCATACAAATTTGCCATAATTTAGTTTAAGATAATAATGGTAAGATATATTTTAAGATCTCAAATAATTAAGATCTCTTTTCAGACATAGTAGTCGAGAGATCTTGGTTTAATTTAATCCAGGAAGGTTCTATCACCTTCTGTTTCTTTGCTAGAGCTTCTAATATATTGCACAAACCGCGATTTTTTTGACATTTTGACCTCGTTTTTTTTTTTAATCTTGAGCCTGATGGAAACTTTATGCTTACGTATTCGTAATCAGCACAAAAAATCTATCAAAAACAGTTTTAACATTCGTCGTACCAAACTTAGGTTGGATAACACATCCATTAAAAATGAGCGAAAATTCAGATTTCCGTTTTTTCTACAAAAAAAATTTTCCTTATGTGGTCTATAACAGTGCTCGCCAAAGTGGTGGTCCGCGGACCGGTGCCGGTCCGTAAGCCATAAGTCGCCGGTCCGCAAAGGGCGTCGCGAAATGGACAACGATTTTTTGATGTTTTATATTACTGTTTAATGAGGCTATATACAACTTGTATAATAAAAACAACTTAAATTTGTTAAACATTCATAAAAAATCGCTAATATCTGCTATCATTAAATGGTAATAGGTCATATATAGACACCCGGCTAATAAAGAAATTCATTTAAACAAATTTTAATACATATGTGAGATGATCGTAAACGAAAAATAATCAATAAAAAAAGGTACCGGTCCCCGACGTAATAGAAAAACTGCAGCCGGTCCGTCACACTCAAAAGTTTGACGAGCACTGGTCTAGAACACACTTCGCTCCCCTATTTAGTTATAGTTTTGCAAAATAATTCAATAAATATCATCATGCATGTGCAGTAGCCTGCGACTTATTTTGCAACTTTGTCCTACTCCGCTCATAAAGGTCATTCGGTCATAAAAACGTGACTTGTGAAAAATTTTTAAATGTGGGATAACGGAAAGACGTGCCTCAAAGGCCCTAAAGTTCAGCAATTTCATGAAATTTTTCACACATCGGTCAATATGTTGCCTATAAGTTAGTGGAAAATTTAATATATTTTAATGGCACTTGATGGAGTTTTGTCCTCCGATGTCAAAAATAGCTACATTATTTTTCAACCTCCCCATCTTTTAAAGTAATTGAAGTTTTTTTGGGAAAAAGCAGTGAGGCCTTTTGAAAAATTGAATATATTTGGGTGGTTCACAAGGTGTCGTGCCCTCGACTTCCAGGTTTCGGGATGAAAACCACTTTTATTCGCTTCCATGACAAAGGGACGTAGTTAAGGACAAAAGCCATGGCATGATAGCATCCTGCATAGTTTGCAACATGATAGGGATGATACTTTCTGGCTACGGGCTTTTATAAGGCGTAAAGGACTTCAACGCCCATGATATTGTGGGCTTTGTGAAAATTGATTCTGCTATGTGCTGAGATCCAACCGGCCTTCTCGGAAGCGGACTGAACACTTCTTTAGAATTTCATATTTATTTATATGATTATTTATGTAATGACACCAACAACTCAACTTTATTTGTACCTATTTATCTCTCTTGTTAACAGTTACCTAGTATGCATTTCACGTGTATACATAATTCTCTTTCGGAAACAGCCATAACTGTGAACACGCATGGATACACATACATATATCTACATATGTACATATGTAAATGTAAGTTTAAGTGGTAATAATTATTAACGCAATGAAAAGAAACTTCATTAAGTGTAGCAACTTTTATTCTTACGAATTCGTATTCTGTAGTGTGCTTTTTATTGCGCCAACCTTCATGCCAGAAAATTCTTTTCTCAAAAGCAACAAGTTGTACCTACATACATATCTGTTATAGAAGTTATTCTTTGGCATGAGCCACCACAATACAAACAATAAGTTTTTCCGCCTTAATTCTTCAATCCCTCTCCTCGTATTATTATACTTGTGCATATGGTACTTATGTATGTACATACATATGTACGCATCTACATTTGTTGCTCTTACAATTGGAGTTGTATACAATTATATTGTCGCCTGGTTAAAATTTCCACAGATTTCTTTTTAAGTAAAGTCTCATGTGCTTATTTTGGTTTTCACCTGTTTTTGATATGTACACACATACATATGAATGTATGTATGTGCATCTGTTCATTAAGTTTAGAGAAAACCACTTTACAAAGAATTACATATATATGTACATGTTTTGTCTCATCATTGTGTAGCGGCTGCTTGTACTTATGCCCACTGAGGCCCAGCGGTTGGCTAGACTGACTTACGCCGAAGTACTTCAACACATAATGCTTTCCGTATGTTCACCTATTAAGACAGCTGACTGGCGAGATACTCTTAACGGTTCTCACACCTGAAGCTTAACACTCAAACAACGGTTCTTATTGTTTCACCTGTTTTGTCGTGAATTTTGGTTAATTTGCCATTGTGTGTATAGTACATACATACACATCCATGTATACATACTTACATGTTTTTAATTTTTATTTTCATTTTCATTTTATTATTTTAATTTTTTATTATTCTTGGTTTACTCTTTCAAGTCGAGATATCGATGGTGCTCTGCAATAACGACACAAATCAAAATTAAAAAAAATAAACCTGTATACACACTTTGTAAGAATAAGAATACAGGTTAGTGATAAGGTTTTGTTTTTAGTTTTTAGTTATGTCGTTATTCCAGAGTACTACGATATATGTAAGTAATTCGCTTTTACTGCTACAACACCGTCTGCTGCTCTAACTGCTTTCAGCTGTGTTAAGCTTGCAAATATCTACAAAAAAATGTGTTCACAAAGCACAAAAACATTGCTGTTAATACTCAAAGAAATCTTTTTATTTATTTAAAAAATTAACTGGGCACCTTTCATTTGTAATTGAAAGCCTGCAAGTACTTAAGTGAAATAAGTAAATATGTACACATATTCTTGTCTGGGCAGCTTTTAAAGCTACAACCAATGATATGATATCTTTCAGACTAACAGGGCAATTCTGGCTAACATAATAAATAGTCCTTGGTAAGACAAATAAATAACAGATGGCAAGATAGTTCGAAAGACTTCGGTTATTCAAGCACAAAAGTATTAGAAAAAAAGCTCTCACATTTACCGCTCGTGGTGAAAATCTATTTTGAGAGAAAGCCCTTGTATATCAATTTAGCTCACGTCGCCCAAAAGTGCAATGACTGGTTGAGGAAAGCACGGGTTAGCTCCGATTTCGAGTCTCGGGTAGCGGATTTTTATCTATTTTCAATAATATTTTTTTTTTTATATAATATTCTTTTACGTTTTAGATTTTATTGTTTTAAAACGAAAAATATTTTTTTTATATACTTCTTTTTTAATTAGATTTTTTCTTTCTTAATTTAATTTTCTCCGTTTTTATTTTTTTAAATATTTTTTTTCTTTTAGTATTGTTTTCTTATAATTTTTAGATTTCATATATTTCAAATATATATATTTTTTTAATTATATATAATTCTTAGAAATCTAGTTTATTTACTCCTTCCTGTTTTATTTTATTTAATTTTAAATAAAAAAAAACCTATTGCTAAATGGCGAACAGTATACTCATTAGCAGATCTTGCAATTGGTTTTTCGAATAATACTTTCCAGAATTGAAAATTGCCTTTCGAAAGACTTTTGTTTTTCGATTGGATGTGGTGAGTTGAAAGAGAGTTGCCAGAATTGCCCCAATAAAGTAGCTGTTAGACGTGGCAAGTGCAAGTCCTTTTGAAAAGTCTGAATAAAGAAGTCAAGAATTTTTAAAAGCAATCGCAGCAGCATTTACACCTTGCATGAAAAGTGACTTTCCAAAGGAGTTTTTACTTTCGAAAATCTTACTTTCCGATAATGAGTTTGGATTGCTTACACAGTGAATGCTGAAAATATTCCACTTTCAACTATGTTACAAGACATTTTTATAATTATATACAAATTCGCCGAAGAATCGTCATCACACGGTAACACTCGTTTGGTTTGACGGCACTTGCAGCAAAAATGGAAACTGGTAGTGCAGCACGAGCAAGTTGAAATTATTTACCGAAAGCGATTTGCGTAGTTTCAGTTGCAGTTAGACCTTGCAATTTCTATTTCCGAAAGTGTTTCCTGAATGCCTGCAAAAAGGACTAGAAAGTCTACGCAGCAAAATGCGTAGAAAACGCCCTTGCATTGCTACGTTTAACCGCACGACATAGCAGTATCCATTTTTGGAATCCAAAAAAAAAAAAGTAATTGAAAATAAGTGGCAACCTTAAGCAAATGTGCTAAGCGATAACGCATAGTTTACACGCATAGTATTGTTGGAGAGCATTCTTTTATTTTCAATGAATAGTAATATTATGTCTTTATTTTCTAAACGAAAACCGATGTAAATGTATGATTCAAAATAGGTGGCAACGCTATGCAAAATATTTCTGATTTTAAAATACTTTCCACTTGATACTAGAACAAGTGGCAACCTTATACCAGTATTCTCGGAGATCTGTGTAAAAAATTAATCAAAAACCCTATGGATACATATACAAATATTTAATTTTAAATCAAGCTCTCTTGACATCCAAAGTTTTTGCAATATCTAAAAATTTTGGTAGCGGCACACTACCACTTTATTGCGCTATATAACCCAGTTGCATATGAAATTATTTTGCTATTAAATACTTTCGACTTTTCTGTAATAGCGCTGGAGTTAACATATTTTTTCCAATTTCCCGACACACTTTATTGTCGCTCAAAATCTCATAATCAGTTGCGGAAAATGCGGTATTTATGCAATAGATGGAGTGAAAAAATATATATTCAAATTACAAGTGCATAAATACAACGTTATTAATGTGGAAATCCCTACATTAAATCGGAGTATCTCCAAATGGTTAAAAGTGTATCAGTTTGTACTCTAAGTATCTCGAGTATTTATGTGACTTAACCTGCTTACTTTTTAGTGGTTTCTTTTTAAGTGTCTTTTTACACAAAATATGTTTGTAATACTCAACGGCTTTGAGAATTTATTAGTTTAGTATCCAAAAAGACTGGTGCAATAAGTTCAAAGGCCCAAAATTTTAAATAACTTTTAAGATTAAGATTGAGATTGAGGTTAAGATTGAGATTCGGGTTAAGATTGAGATCGAGGTTGAGCTTAAGATAAAGATAAAGATTTAGATTTAGATTTAAGTTAAGATTTAGATTAGCACTATTGTTATGTATGGAACAGGTAAGCTTAAGAATTTGTTCTCTGTCTCTTGCAATTGTGCCACGATGTCATCATATTTGTACTAGTGTGAAGGCAGTTAAAAAACATGTAGTTCGAAACTAGTTAGATTTCGTTAGCTTTACAGTTTTTGCTGCAGCTTTATATACATACATACATTATAAGCTGTTAGCTGGATTGTGTGCTCAAGTTGTGTGGTAAAAACTACTGTTGAGCTGTCGCGCAGGCGCGTGTGGAACTTACGTAAACGTGCGAATTTATTTTCATTTAGTATAGTTGACTGCTCCAATGCGCACCGTATTTTGGCGCTTTTCATTATGGTTCACGTCAATTTATGTGTGTGTGTGTACCCTGCGGGAAATGTATCTAACTATGAGTTAACTTGAAGTTGATTAGGAAGGAACTAAAGGTCATTATTTTAGTTATACCTTCTTTGAAGAAAGCTAACTATATTTTTATGGCGTTGGCCGCGAAATAGTAAAGACATTAGATATAAACTCGTTTTGAACATAAAATATTGATAAGAAAATAATTTTTTGGGTTTTTACTTTTTTTGTTTACTTTATTTGATTACATTAAACATCTGCCAGACATAGCTTCAAAACGATAATATAAAATTTCGATCCTCCTTATATTTATCCTCAATTTGAAAAAGTATTTGTGAAGTGCAGAAAGAAACAGTATTCAAAGTAAAATTTGTATGATGATACTTAGATAGAAACTTGTTTAAAGAGAGCAATGTCCTGATTACGTCTGCATGACTTCTGCATTACTTTTTAACTAGTTTCAAGTTAGCTTTTTGTAGCTAACTACAAGCTATGTATTTTATCTCGCAAAAAAGCTGACTACAAGCTGGCTATTTTTTATCAATAGATAACTTTTTCTGCAGGGTAGGCCTAGTTTAGTGTCGACACAAGCCCAAAGTCTCACGACGATACTCATAACAGGCATACATTCATACATACATATTAAAGTTTACTGTGTTACTTCTATCTGCATTTTGTTGGTTTAGTTTTGTATTATTTTGCTGTTGATTTCGTTGTTGTTTTGCTGTCATTAACGTATAAAAAAAAGTGCCATTAACTGCCATTCTTCCTACCGTCCTCCGGCAAAAGGCATCGAAATTTGACAGTCCACTGGCACGTCGCTTTACTGTACGCGCGCGCCTGCGTCGAGCCACCAACAAAGTCAACACCAACTTCAACAGCAACAAGAAAAACAACAGACACACTAGTCAAATGGCAGCTGAAAACAAGTGCCATTGCAAAATCGCACAAAATGCTTGGCCAAAACGCGCTGCGACAGACCGAACCAATTAATGTTACCCAAACATACACCGGAAGCAATTCACCCATCTAATGCGAAGCAGTGAAATGGCGTGCCGCAAGTAACTTGGTTGGTGGTTGGGTGAAAATGATGAAAATCGTAAGTGAATGAGTGACGCCGAGGTGAGTTCAGCTCAGTTGTGTACGCCAAGTGTTGGAAGTGGACTATTTTGAAGTGGGCGCTTGAAGTGCAGCGACGCGTTGCATGCCACTTGAACATTGACTGAATTTAATCAAACAAACGTTGGTATGGAAGTACATACATAACTATACATACATGCAGTAATTTTTGTTTGCATAAAAAACAAGCTGTAAATATGTATTTAGGTAGGTATGTTTGTGTACTTAAGCTGAAGCTTTATTTAAAATGCGCAAGAAAGCAAAATGTTATAAAACGAAATGAGCTTCCATGAAGTTGTGCGCATGCGCATGATGTGGACAGTGGTTGGTTGCTGTGCTCATCGATGTTGCGAAAACTTTATTTGGTTGGAAAGATTTTGAAATGGAACATATGTATGTAGATATGCGCCTTGTGCTTTCATACATAAAATTTAGTGAGGGTCGGGCTCGACCCTATTAAGCTGGCATTTCAGGGTACTACTTTATATATATACAAGGAAAATTTGAAAGTTAGGGGGGCTCGAGCACCCCCCTGCCTGCCCTACCTGGCTACGCCCATGCTTAGACCCTAGTTACACCATTAGTTAGACCAATTCTGCAATACGGTTCAATGGCGTGCATCTCGGCTTGTAGGACGGAGTTATCTCTCCCCATGCTAGTGAAAGGGAGCCTTCTGGGTTGTATGCTGCAAAATTCCGCCCCGACTAATCAATATTCGCGTGCAACAGTTTGCAGTTCTTCACTTTAGTTCTGCGACGCTCAAGATGTCTTTCGCGAATTGACATTTTTGAAGCTTCCTTTAGACTGCTTTTAGACGCGATCGTGCGAGAGAGCTTTTATTCTATGTGCGACCGTATAAAATCTATTAAAAGCTTTGAAAAGCTCCTCCCACGATATATCTATGAGTCGTGATTAATCTAAGGTAACTTTTTAAAGCTTTCTATAAACTTTAAATTAAAGCGCAGATGGAAAAGTTATTCGGAAGTCAATTGCTTCTCTCATGGGATATACATATGTACTTCTGCTGGTTCATATACATGCTTGTAAAATCGATAGAAAGCTTTAAGGAGCTTATTCCGTGAAATATGGTTTAGTCGTCACTGCCTGAGTATAAAGGCAGATTTTAGAAATTGGAGGTTTTTTACAAATTTTTTCAGCCGAAATTTCGATTCTTTCACTCAATGGTCCGCTCCCTAATAATTTCATATACGTACAATTAGACATATAAAAATGTTTATATATTTTTTTGCATCCACATACATATGTACCCATGTATGTATGCGTGAATGTATTAAGTAAGCCAGTATGCCACTAAATCTTTATCTGCAATTAAAAATGGAGGCGGCGCATGCGTGTCTTTGACAACTGACTGCGTGTGCATTGTATATATACCCTGCAGGGAAACCGCGGACTAGTGAATCAAATTTCTAGTTCCGTACTAGGTCTTTATCGTCATAAAGGAAATAGGCCGATAGGAACTAGATCCCCACCAGTCCAAAATCGGCGAAAAGTGGTGCTTTTAAGAAACTAATTTTTTCAGTTTTTTTCACTACAAATCTATATCTAAAGTGACGAATTTAGAATTGGTTCGGAACTATAGAAAAAGGGATGCAGAACGAACTAGATCCTATTTGTCGAATTTAGAACTATTTCGGAACTATCGAATAAGGGATGCAGCGGGGGGCTTGTTTACTTTACATAGATATGTGTTCGGCGGCTTTTTCGTTCAAATACGCTTCTATTCTGTGCTTCGCAGATGCTATTTCATAGTTTGGTAATACAAAACAAAGCTTTGTGTTAACATATTAACATCTTGGGGCCGTCTGGAATCTAACCAATAACAGCGAGCACCTCTGCAAAGTCAGCTACAGCAAGGTATGTAAACGTACATTTCTTACAGTCATTCAAACAAATTTCATTTCAAATGGAAAAAAAAACGTTTCTTTGAAAATAATGTAAAATCGCACACGACAGAAATGAAAGGTTCAAAAATCATGATACTTTTTTCTTTCGTCTGTCGATTTTAGAACTGGTTCGGAACTATAGAATTTAGGACTAGTTCGGAACTATCGAAAAAGGGATGCAGCGGGGGGCAATTGACACTTCCTAGGACATCGCCATGTTAAATTCGCCAGTTGCTTGAATGCAAAAGAGATTTATCGCGAACCAGTACTGGGTCTAAATGTACTAGAAGCGCCCCAGTTCAGAACTAGAGATTTTCCTCACAGGGTATGTATATGTAAACCTTATCACGATTTAACCGCTTTTGACTAATAAAAAATAGCAATAAAATATACAGCAACGCAGAAACATAAAAATTACCAGTTCAAATGAAAAATAATTAAAAACAACCGGCAGCTGCTGCTGTCGTAACTCCTAAAATAAATAATAACTATGCAAAGGCAACAGACAATTGCGCATATAGTTTTTCTTTTAAGTTTTTCTTTCGATTGCATTGGCTTTTTTTTTTAAACTTAAGGCCAGTTCGTTGTATATATGAATTTACGTACGTACATTTGTATGCACATATGTATGTATGCATGCATTCAATAAGCACTGGTTATTTTTGGGTATAACCTGTTTTAGTGGTTGATTGAATCTTTTTGGCGATATCGCAAAATCGCGCACACACTTTATCAACAACTTCACCACCGTTAATACCAAGCATTATAAGATTTGTCTGTCCACCTCAACGGGCGTCTAAAGCAATTTCCCAGCACGCGCCGATAATTTTCTTGCATAATACTCTTAGTTTTTGAAATGAATTTTTTGGCTATAAAAGATATGTAGCTCAGATATGTCTGAAGTGATAAAGCGTCAAATATTTTCACATATAAATACATACATGCTGCCAAGAAAGGTTGGTGTATTTTTTTTATTATAAAGGACATAGCATACTTAGTAATCAAATAAGGATAGTGCTGTATTCGGTTATGCTGAAGGTTTCATACCTTTCCTGAACATCACGTGGAATAATTGCAGATGACATAGGCTAGTTGGTCTTTGGTGTTACCAAGTAAGTGGAGGCCTAGGCTTAAAGCTTGGTTTTTAGTAAGTTTTTACAATTCCTTTGTCTGCAATTTAGTGCAAAAGCTTTACAGTGACTAAGGCGACATGCCATGCTTTACTCACTCTGTGCCAATCTTAACTTGAATGCATGAGATAGTGTACGGCAGTATGGACTCCAACCACCATATTGCAGTCCCACCTTAGAAATACTAGAGTATAGTTGCTGGATTTTGCACTGCAACAGCGAAGCATAAACTTGGATGCCTTCAAAATAGTAACGATTATCACAGGGATTACGCCTTCAATATTGTTGGCGTTCCAAATTCTGTGCTTACATACATTAAGGGTTCTGTACGGAATGCCTTGAACTCCTTTGTGTCTTGGTTGGCTTCCAAGTAAATAGCGCCTCGTTTGTTAACGCAGAGATCTTATCTGATTACTGCGTTAACTTAAACGAGTTTACCATTATATATACATATATTACTGCTTTAACTTTAAAATGCTATCAGGCTGCATTCTATGAAGGAGAGTGATCTTTCTATAAGTCGCACTGTTGCATTTTCTTGCAGAGACTATGGAACTATACGTCTGATGGTCTTTGGCTTGATGTCAAAATGAAAGGATGAAAAAAAATCTCTGGACTCCATCCACATACAAATGAATTAGGTTCTTGGTTGGGTGCGAGATTCTTTTAACTATGACATACGAATATTTTGTGAAACATATGTATGCACATTAGGGTGGTACTTAAATTTAGGAAGCAAAGCAAAATTTATATGTGATATCCTCGATTAAAGTAGTAACGATTTTGGGTATTAAACGAAAAAAATAGTTTTAATTTTTTGAGTCTCAATAGAGGCATCTGGCTTTTGAACCCTGTACGACACGCTTTAACCGTCTCCAATCGGTAGAAATATTTATATGTGATATCTGTGACCGTGGTGTTACCAAATGAGGGGGTGGAACTGAAAAAAATCGTACATTTGATTTTTAAGGTAAAGAGAGAAGTATATATACGGTGACCAGATTTCTGTGGAAAAAAACGGGACATTTCTAAAGCACAATGGGCCGTACGCGTAAAACAAATTTTCAGACCTTTTGCTCGATTTTTTCAAAGAAATTTAAGTGAAAGCTATGAAATTTTAATTAAAAGCAATTGCTTAGTATTTACGCATATGTCCCATTATACATATATCTATATCTTATTAGTAAAGCTTTTATAATTTTACTAAATTCAAGTTAAAATCGTTTCATTAATTAAAAAGCAAAACTTAACAAACAATTGTAAAAACCTTTGTCTTATATTCATGCTTTTTTTGTTTTGTAAATTGTAATCACATTCATATATATGTATATACATTAGGGTGGTCCAAAAATGTATGGGAGAAAAGTAAAATCGGAAATTTAATGCTCTCATCCCCTAGGATTGTTCTATAC
Source organism: Rhagoletis zephyria (assembly GCF_001687245.7). NCBI lineage: Eukaryota > Metazoa > Arthropoda > Insecta > Diptera > Tephritidae > Rhagoletis > Rhagoletis zephyria. The sequence goes on along the minus strand of NW_016164061.1, from coordinate 3,718 downwards.
CGAAAAAGTATACCCCTGTTTTTTTATTTTAAAATCGAAATATATTTAGAGGTCGCTCAAAGCGCTCAAAGTTTCCCATGTATTTTGTATGGGGGAAAAAATACTTCTCGTAGAAATGGCATAGAATCCATGAAAATCAAAATTTTTCAATCTGAAAACTCTGCTTCTCTTCAAAGGACTTCAGAGAATAATGCCCAATTGTTTATTTAAACGTTTTTTAATTTAAACTATTTTTTCTTTTTTTCTTTTGTATATTTCTGTTTGTATATTTGATTTTTTTGGGATATTTCGGAGACCTTTAAAAAATAGTTAAAATTAAAAAATGTTTAAATAAACAATTGGGCATTATTCTCTGAAGTCCTCTGAAGAGAAGCAGAGTTTTCTGATTGAAAAATTTTGATTTTCATGGATTCTATGCCATTTCTACGAAAAGTCTTTTTTTCCCCATACAAAATACATGGGAAACTTTGAGCGCTTTGAGCGACCTCTAAATATATTTTGATTTTAAAATAAAAAAACAGGGGTATACTTTTTTCGGTATAGAACAATCCTAGGGGGTGAGAGCATTAAATTTCCGACTTTACCTTTGTGGACCACCCTAATATACATACGTACGAGAATAGTTACTCACAAAGGGAAATGTGCACCTGCTCGACGTTACTGCGCGAGGTATTTCTACTTAGAGCCGGAGTCTCTACACTTAATCAGAGTAGGCGGAAAAACGAACTATACTCTTACACTCCAGAAGCGATATACAGCGGACCATAGTATTTGGAAGGAGTGTCAGTATGAAATTGTGCAGCAGAGTAGTACGGAGCGCATGCATGAAATTGAGAATCATCACGGGCAGCCCAGTCAATAATTTGAAGAGCTAAATGTCTTTCCAAAAGGCCTTCCTGAGAGTTACGAAGTCTTACACTCTGCATCGCTTGCTCCTTTCTTGTTTGTATTGCTTTTTTAAGTATTTATTTAAGATTCTCTGTCGCTTCTGTAACGCGGTCGTGGAGATACCATTGTCATAATACGAGATGGAATCATAGGCCTAATGCGATCTCAGTATGAGTACATTAACTCTCTACTCTCGAAAGCCCTTCAGCACTTCTTTGGGACCTTATGCTTAACAGAAGTGTTGTGAAAAGCAGAGAACACAATATACTCTTACTGTGCTTATGATAATTTCTATATAATTTTTTTTTTTGAAAAAATAGCTTCAGCGGCTTGTTGTGCAACAAACAATTGGTAAATATACGGCGCTACAAATAGTTTATGGGCTTCAGTTTCTGTGTCAATTGCATTTATTTTGTTTTGGCGTGTTAACATTCATAGGTATTTTGCTAAAGTAGGAAAGGTTATAGACACGATGGACAATTGAGGTTGTCGCGGCCTGGTCCCCAGGTTTGTTGAACGACCATTTTCAGAAAACATTTGGATTTCTTTTAATCTGATTATAGGTCCATTACTGAGCTTGTCAAAGCCTGTAGTACCAATTGTCTGAAAAAATATATTTAAAAAAATATTAACATTTCACAATTAATTGCTGTCAAAGATCTGCATCAGCCTGGAATCATCTTATATTACAAAAAATTGGCATAAGAAACTTAGGGTCGTATATCAGAGAAACTCTTCTTAATCCCAACTTAACGCAAATCTCTTCTGTACTGGGTTAAGCACAACTTTCAATTTTACAAATGCTAAAAATGCTTACTGGGTATTTAAATCTCTATGTAAACAGGGCTAATCAGGAATGATGGAGTAATATTCCACACCTACACACTTGCCATACAGGTAGATTGGAGTTTGTCGCTGGCGTTTTGGGGATGGCGCTATGTTACAACTCTTTTCTTGCTGCTGTTGTTGTTGTTTTCGGTGGCGTCTGTTGCTAGTTAGCATTTACGGTTCCGCATTAATAACTCGTTGTGACAGCAGAGTGGCTGAATTTTCATAGTGAACATCGTACACTACATAGTGGGCTGCTTTGCATTTACATATTTGTATGTATGTATGTGTGTATGCAATACATATTTGTACCCTGTAGTAAAAAGTTATCAATTGATAAAAATAAGCAATTTTTTGCGGGATTTCGATAAATAGCACACAGTTAATTGACTATGGCAAACGTAATCTGGAGTTTGTTTTCTTTGAACAAGTTTCTATTTAAATATCTTCATACAAAATTACTTTGAATACACTTTTCAAATTCAGTAAAAACAAAATGAAGATCGTAATTTTATATTATCATTTTGATATTATGTCTAACGGAATTCGCATATCGGACTACCTATAGCAGAATCTATACAAATAATAAAATTGGAACAGGCTGATGTCAGTACATTATAGATATCAAAGAAAAATTAATATGGGGGCTCTTTATTAGAGCAACAGAAGCCAAATCAACAATTTTAAGAATTTCTTTGTCTGTCTTGCTGTATGTTTGTACACGCACCGATGTATTGCTAGAGGCTTAACTTAAAATATAGAAAAAAAATACAGAGTTGCCACCTGTTTGAAAATTTCAGTTTAAATTAATTGATAAGATAAAGTAAATATTGCAATATGACTGCCAAAAGAAAGAGGTTTAAGAAGACTTATAGCCGAAAATATTTTTGTCGAAGGTTGCCACCTATTTGAAAATTTTAGCTCAATTCAATTGATAAGATAAATTGAATATTGCAATATGGGTATCAAACTGAAGAGGTTTAGAAAAGTTTACTGCCGAAAATATTTTTGAGGAGGGTTGCCACCTGTTTGAAATATTGTATTGAGATACTTTTTAGCCGCAATTAATTACGCCGGGTATCTGCTAGTATGCAAATAAAAAACGTAAAATTTTTCTTTTTGATATTTTTTGTCTAGTTAGAAGTTAATTGACACCTAATGCAGAGGAAACCAGTTCCCTCTTTTTTGCTGCCATACCCCTGCAAAAGTAATTGGTTACGGTCGAAGAAAATAACCAATATAATAATTACATCTAGCGGACTGCTGGTTAGTTAGCCACAAACTAGCCACGTTTCCTGCAGGGTGTGTATAGCGGCTACCGNGTTTCCTGCAGGGTGTGTATAGAGGCTACCGTAGACAGACGGAAACGGAATGAAGTGCCTATATTTTAATTTTTCAACTTTTTATTTTTTTTTATTTTTTGAGTGCGGTGGCTTAGTGCCATTTTGTCGCTGTCATTTGAGCTGCTGGTGTGCAGGTATTTTTCCTTTAGTTTATTTTCCCACTGACAACCTTTTAACATATATGTATACGTATTTACAAGTCTCATTTGCGTGGTTAACTTGTACTGTATACTTTATTCTTTGCTCGATTTTTTAGCAGCCAACGAAAAATCAAAAAAGTTAAAAAAAAAATATATAGGAGCAACAAACAGCGGCGGCAATATTGTGACTGTTGCGGCATGGCATTAATAATAATAATACCAAAGTTCAACTGCTGCAATGGCTATGGCTTTCCGGTGGTTTCATTGGCTCGCTAGAAGTTCGTCGACTTGGCGGCTCACCGGCTCAGCGGTTGTGGCTGCAATTGGATTTTGCTGTTGCTGCAACCAATGCTCTAGAAAGACAAATGCAAAAACCAATAAACAGACAGTCCGTCACTGAGCCATGCATTCAGACTGACTGAGATGGTAAGCGGTGGAGCGCTAATTTTTTGTTTTCTTTTTTTTTCGTCAACTTTGGTGTTGCAGCACTTTTTAACCGACTTCCAAAAAAGGAGGAGG
>NW_016164060.1:29021-33482 GCF_001687245.7 Rhagoletis zephyria | reverse complement strand
ATTTCTTTACAAAAAATTTATCAAGAAAACACAGAATTGGGCCGTTAGTGTCAATAACTGACGATACTTTGCAAAAGACAAATAAAATTTTTTACGTGTTTTGCTTTAAGTGAAACTGACAAATTAAACAGAGAAGTAGTATATTATTTAAAGTTACTTATAAGCTCTGTACAAACTTCAAGTTTTTGCGGGTAGCTTCAATATAGTCGAGCTCGCTCAGAGACGCGGATTGAGCCAAAATATTTTGTATTTGATACACCAATTTGTAAGATTCTTTTGTGAAAACAAAACTTAGATATCCCAAATACTTCATTACCCATCTGTAACAATAAACAAGTAATTTTTAAGTAAAAAACAAAACCGACTTCAAAACTCATATAAAAATTTAGGAGTAACGTTAAATTCTTCATGATCCAATGATCGGATCTAACAAAATTAGTATGGGACCGCTACCTTTCTGATAGAAAAAGAATTATCGAAATCGGTTGACGTCACATCATTTTCTGCAAATTAGGGCTTTACTTTCAATGCACCTTGAAAATTACAACCACTGTCCTTAGATGTATATATGTACTTTATGTTATGTTTACAAAAATGCTTGTTTATGAAATTTTTTCTTTATTTATGAATTTCTGTTGCCTTAAAAACTATAGTCTATAGCCTTCTATTAAACAAGCTCAACAAGGATCAAGCGCCAGAAATGGTCACTTGCATACACATCTACATAAATTTCATGAGTAAGCAGAATCGAGCACGTACTAGCGTCATTTCTTTTGATTTTATTACGCTCGAGCAACTACCAACTTTGTGCATAAATTTAGCATTGTATGTAAATCTCTTTGTGTACTACATATATACATAAGTATATATATATTTTTATGTATATATTATATATGTTTATGGGCATGTACAGCGTATTCAGCAGCTGAAACCAATCGTAAGCTTCTGCGACACGCGCGCAATTCTTGGTGATAAGTTGGGAGTCTAGTTATGTACATACATTTGTACATTAGGGTGGTACAAAAATGCATGTGAAAAGGTAAAGTGCGAATTTTTATGCCCACTCAAACTGCTCAAAGTTTTCGATGTATTTATTATGAAAAAAAACTTTTCATAGAAATGGTATAGAATTCTTTAAAATCAATATTTTTCGATCCGAAAATAATCACCCTCATTGCGAGAGTCGTATCAAATGCAAGACGTTTTTCGAGAGTCGAATCGTATCGAAAATTTCACGTCATTGCCTAAAATTTCCACTCGACTAGTGTATTAAAACGGAAAAACTTGGCAGCACTGTATAGTTTTCGACAATTTTGGTCGTTTACTTATTTCAGTACGACAATAGACAATGCTACTGTTGTCGAGTCGTACAATTTAGCCTAATTTACGACTTACGCAATGAGGGTGACTGTTTCTCCTCAGGAGATTACCAATAATAATAATAGTTAATTATTTATTTAACCATTTTTGTATAGCAACTATATTTTACAGGTCAGCCAAAACCCCCACAAAATGCCAGAAAATGCAGTGGGGGATAATTAAAAAATCTTTAGTATTAAAAATTGATTAAATAAACAATTGGGTATTGTTACTGAAAGTCTCCTGAAGATAACCTGAGTTTTCCCAAAGAAAAATATTGATTTTCGGGAATTGATACCATTTCTATGAGAATTTGGTTTTTTCCCATATAAAATACATGGAAAATTTTGAGCGCTTTGAGCGACCTCTAAATAATTTTTGATTTCAAAATAAAAGATTGGGGTATATATGTTTTCGATATAGAATAATTCTAAGGGGTGAGAGCATTAAAATTCCGACTTTACTTGTTTTGGACCACCCTAACATAAATTTGGATTCATGTATAATGTAATTTTGTATATGTACATACGTGCAGATATGCACAACACGTGGCATATTAAATTATGAATTTTCTGAGAATCAAAAAAATGGGTTAAGCACAAGCTTTGGTTGCTTTAGCTGAAAAAGGATAAGGAATTAAAGTAAATCATCAATAGATCCTTTTTATGTTTACTTTCTTTCCAAATGGTCACCTTGACCTGCACTTTGATTGTCGTTAGCCAATAAAAGGTTACTGAACATTTCTAGAATATACATACATACACATGCACATATTGTGTATATAGTATATTCATATGTAAGCAGCTCCTCTGACAAACATCAAACACATGCACCGCCTAATGTTGTGTATGTATGCACATATGTACATTAGGGTGGTCCAAAAATGCATGTGGGGAGGAAGCAAAGTCGGAATTTTAATGCTCTCACCCCCTAGGATTGTTCCATTGTTTATTTTGACATCAAAAAATATTTGGTGGCGCAAAAAGTATCCTCATATTTGAAGTCGTCAAAACGGTGAATAAATGCAATTGGTTTAAAGGGTGACAGTTACGAAACTTATTGTGTTTCAAAATGCAAGAGGTGTTGAGTAACACTTTTCCAGGACATTTAACTTCTCCATTAGGGTGTTTCGGTTGGCCCCAGCGAGATCGTCCGATTTGATGTTCCCAGACGACTTTCTGTTGGGTTACTTGAAGATGCTGGTCTACGTAAATAATCCACGCACGCTCCAGGCCCTCAAGCGTAACATTCGCCAAGAAGTCGAGAAACGTGGTGTATAATGCCATAAAAAAAAACCGAAGTTTGCATCAACTCTGGTGCCGGCCTCCTATCAGCTCTCATTTTGCAAACATGAAAAAAATTCAATTTATTAATAAACAAATAAACATATGTATGTATGTATGCCGTTAAAAAATAATCACATATTATATATATTTTTGGAATGACAGCAAAAAAAAAATCGGATGATACTTTTTGCGCCACCTTGTATCTGTATGATGCGATCTGCTGATCTGCTAAATTGTGAATCAAAACCATCAGAGAGTGTCCAGACTAAGGCCCAACTAAGCATGTCAGGAGTAAGTGCCGTTTCATACGCTCCGGTTACCCGGCAGCTTGTTTGCTGACACAAAATATGTATATGTAACCGACCATCAGCTTGTGTGAAAGCACTAATTGCTTAATACAATCTTACGAGTTGCTAAGTTTTTCGACAAAAACGTGTTTTTGGTCTTAAATGGCGGCACACTTACCTAACATAGTACATTATCTTAAGTTTTGCATAAAGAGTAAGATTTCATTGCAAGATTGCATTTAAATGAAAACTTAAAAAATATATACCAAAAAAGTCAAAATAACAACTTGTGCTCATGTACCCGTAGTTTAATATGTAACGTATACGCCCCGTAGCACCATACACAACCAGCTAACACGTTTACTCGCATGCCTTAACTTAAAAGTCAAAGTCACATTATTTAAAAGTAATTAAATATTGCCGTGGATTCTTCAGGTACATACAAATATACTAATTTTAGAATTGTAAAATTTGAATTTTTGTTTCGCAAATCATCGTCATCTTATAATCAATGTATTTTTTTTTTTATTACTCTGGATTGGTTCGTTTTGGCAAGAAGAGCATTTTCGCAGATTAATGTGAAAAAAATCGTTAAATTACAAAATAGCTGCGACAGATATTCTGCATGCTGCCGTTTTATTTAGTTTGATGGCACACTTTTGAAACTTGACAGGTATGTTATATGTGGTGCCAGCTTTCATTGCCTCCAATATGAACATTCTATCTAAAAACTTCCCAAAGTTATTTAAAAAAAAAAACAATTATGATTTTTTCAAGTGACATTGAATGAGTAATTTCGTTACTTTTTCGCCTAAATAAACTATCTAATAATTGGTCTAATGTTCAAATACTTGATTTATTTTTTATTAAACTGCATTGAATGAAATAAATGCAAGATCAATGCTTTCGCGTTTTTTCTGGCGAGAGAAGGAAGGACACCAAAAAAAAACAACTCCTGACCGAAGTATGTGAAACGGCACTAACAGCTAACTGCGGAGAGTTGATGTTTTTAAGTTTACTATCGGCAACAGATGCAATATTTTCGCGAACTGATATCAGATTTTTATTTTTTTCCCCCCAAAATATAAGTGGAATATTTAAAAGCTTTTTCGAAAGTGTGTATTGAAAGCGAGAGCAATACATACAAAGTGTCAATGGAGCCACAGGGCATTTTCAACTCCATCGACATGACTCTTCACTAAAGTATATAACTACAATATAATCTTTCATGCCGGTTGCAAGTAAAGTCGTTACAATGGCGTTTTGTGCAAGCCACACAAACGCAACTTATAGAATTTATGAAATGCGCCTACTACAAATACATTGGCACTGCCAACAAACAGCCTACGTGAAAATGCCTGCGCGCTGCACGCTGTGGGTGGCATGCAAAAATTCTCAACTGGCTCTCCACTTAACACAAACAAAAGCCATATAGTATGTATTGTTGCATGCAACATAGCGGGACGGCTGTCGCAAATGATAACAATAATAACATGTACAGATAAATATGGGCAATGTTGTACATACAC
>NW_016164060.1:12774-28089 GCF_001687245.7 Rhagoletis zephyria | reverse complement strand
TCTGAAATTTACCGTTATATGAAAAGCGGCCTCAATTTTAGTCCGATTTCAACAATTTTCAACGGTTTGCTTTTATGTGGCAAGCACAATAACCATACCGAGCTTGGTACAAATTGGTAGAACGGTTAGAGAGATACATATATGTGATCACAAGTGGGCGGTGCTGCGCCCATTTTCCAAACTTTTGTCATAAACGTATTTCTTGGTAAAGAATTGTTGCAACCATCAATTTTGAATAAATTAGCTTTAATATTTACTGATTTATCGAAGATTTTGTATTTCTCTAAATTACCGTTATATGGGAAGTGGGCGTGGTTATTGAGCGATTTTAAAAATTTTCGGCCATTTGGTATGTTGTGCGAAAACCAACAACTGTGCCAAGTTTGGAAGAAATTGGTGCAGCGGTTACCAAGATATACACATGTAACCATAAGTAGGCGTGGCTACGCCCATTTGCCAAAATTTTGTAATATTCTTATTTTTCGTCTAAAACTCATTACAAATATCAATTTTGAGTGAATTATCTTCAGTAGTTACTAAAATATCGCAGCTTTCGTTTTTCTGAAAATTACCGTTATATGGGAGGTAGGCGTGGTTATTGTCCGATTTCGCCCATTTTCAATACCAATCAATTTTTACTCGAGTTATCGTGTGTACAGACGGACGGACGGACAGACAGTCACCGCAAAGTTATAATACCCTTGTGCACAAGTGCGCTCGGGTATAAAAATAAGGGTATATTTGTTTTCGATATAGTACAATCCTATGGGGTGATAGCATTACAATTCCGAGTTTACTGTTTTTGGACCACCCTAGTGTACATACTATGTATATGAATATTTTATCAGAAGGACACTTTTGGTGCACAATAAGTCTCTCAGCTGGGTCGGCTATGGAATTTAAAGAGAAAAACTTTACAAAGTATATATTGAAAGAAAATAGACATTCCAAAAAGTTTAATACAAAAAATTTAGCAATGTACCTTGGAATATTTCTATATTAAGCGATAAAGGATTCATCTGTACAGGAATTTTTGAAAAATACTAGATTAATCTTAATAATGACTTCAAGGATGATAGTGGCGATGATTTTGGTCATGATTATGTCCGCGATTATTGATTGGGATTATAGTTATGATTATGTTTGGTATTGCGCTTGTAATTATACTTAAGATATTGATAATGACCGAAATTGTGCTTAATATTTTGATTATGACCGTGATTATGATTATAGGTTAGTTAAGGTTAATGTGCCAGTCAATCCAAAAGGCCAACTGACTTAGACCCTGCAGGTCCATTGTGATACCACTGTGAAACACAGAAACCTCATTGACTATATTTCTTGGAACCATTTTGAAGCTCATATGCAGCGTAGGATTGTTTTTATTGCTATACCGGATAGTTCTGTGAGGGAGCTAAATAACTGCTTACCTAGAAAGCCTGCTCTGATCTTAGCTTAATCTGAGGAACTGCAGAAGATCTGTTCCACTGTTTCATCCTCTTTCTCATCTCTCTAGCACAAAATTCATGGGAGAATTCTCCTAAACCCTAAGAGTGCCTGCCAAATAGCTAATGACTGGTTACACAAGCCATGACCTTCAAAAAGGTTCTCTCTTCGGAGGCTGAGCAGTTCTTCTGTTTTTTTCTTATCAACTTGCGGCCAGAAGAGCCTAGCTGTTGTACAAGTGCCCTCATCTAACCATGACCTTCTTTGGATAATGCTATTTCTTCTTGGTTAATGCTATTTCTAATCATTTGCCATTCTACCTCTGTTATGACACAGTGGAAGGTTGGTACCTTTTTTTTGAAGAGAGTTGCCACCTATTTGAGAAGTCGAATTAAATTATTTTATACCCAAGTTATGTAAAATATTAAAAATGGATGACAAATGAAAGAGTTTTAAGGAATATTTAGTTTGACAATTTAGAATGTTTTTAAGAGTTTGAGGGTTGCTCCAGTTAAAAAGGTTAAAGTAAAATTATTTAATAAATTAAGTGAATTATTAAACGATGGTTATCAATGAAAATGGGTTTAAAATCCTTTATTTCAGAACTGCATTTAGAAGGGTTGCCACGTGTTTAAAAAATAAATTTCAACTTAATTCATAAGTTACTTTAAGTATTTATAACGATGTCAGGCGAAAAATATTTAATGATATTTTAATTCGAGAATAATTTTTAAGAGGGTTTCCGCTTGTTTTGAAAATCGTATTTAGTTATATTATACATAAGTTACCTAAAATATGAATAGGTATATGGGTATCAAACGAAAGAGTGTTAGGAAATCTTTAAATTGAACATTTAGAAATTTTTAGGGTGCCAGAAGAGGGCTGCCGCCTGTTGAAAAAATTCAATTCAAATTATTTAATAAGTTAAATGTATTTTCAAAAGATAGGTGTGAATCTAAATGGGTTTGAAAATAATTTATTTCTGAACTGAATTTAGGAGAGTTGCCATGTGCTTAAAAAATCAAATTCAGCTTAGTTCATCAGTTAATTGAAATATGTATAACAATGCCAGATGATAAAAAGATTTTAGTTTGAAAATACTTTTAAAGGTGTTGCCACCTGTTTGAAAATTAGAATTTGTTTTGCTTATACACAACCGACATAAATGAAATATCGAAATAATAGTGTCCATCGAAAGAGTTTTAAGAAATTTGAGGCTAATAATATTTTTAATTAGTGTTGCCATCTGCACCATTATTTCGAATTTACAAAATGAGAAAATACATTAAAGAACTTGGATTCGACATAGACGTGCAATAAGGTTTTATTTTTAGAAGTTAAAACCGTTGTAGCGGTACAGGGAGATTTGAAATTTGATGAAATGAAAACCGACGCCATGCGAGACCTCTCATCACTCAGAAATGGTTTATATGAATCAATAGGAGTATTTTTTAAGGTTTTTGAATAGGGATTATTATCATGATTTCATTATGATTATGATTTTGATTAAAAATGTAATTTCATTATTATGATTTCAAAGTGAGTGTCACTGTAAAGTGATTGTGGTCGTAATATTTGTTGTAATAATGATTTTTTGCCATAGCCGTGCAAACCACCACTCGGTAAGACCAAGGTTCAATCCCTAGGTAGAGCAATAACCTCGAAAAAGTTTTTTCTAATAGCGGTAACCCCTCGGCAGTCTCGACTGTTTGAATCTGCAATTTTTATTAAAATGAGCTCACGTTCTCGCTGATACTTTATCAAAAGCGCAAAATTGACATGGTAGACATGTTGCAACTTTGATGCTTTGTCGGTGGTGCAAAAATTGACACAACTGTCATTTTGCAACATTGCAAACCAGAATTGATAGCAACGAAATGGCAGTTGCAACAGTCAATGCTGGCTATAGAAGGGAATTGGTAAAATTTTGTAGCAACAACATTCTCCTTCCTACCTTTTATGCTTCCTGGTTCAGATATGCTTTCATGCACGCATTTGTGCATTCACCAATCGATGCGATGCGCCTAAAATCGCCACAAGGCCATCAAAAGGGTTTTTAGGCGATTTTATGCTACGTTAATTTCGTGTCAACCTATGCAGATGACCGACCAGCTATGTATGTATGTCAGTTTAAGCTCAACACAATAACAACAAGGAGAAGTGGTACGCTACTGCAACACCAACAATTTTGGTTATTTTGCAGCTTGTTGTTGTATTATTGTTGCCGTCTATGTTTACATTTATGCAGTCGCTCTCGAACTTGCCACACTTGACAAATTCTATGCTGCAAACACATACAAACACACGCAACGAATGGGTGGCAATGTCCCGCACACTGCCACATTTGGGAACATGAAATATGTATGTATTTACGTATGTGCATTGAATTTGCTGCTGTTGCCGCTGCCTAAATAGGATTAAAGTCAAATCCCCAACTGTCCACACATAATTTTATTATTATTTTATAAGTCTGTGAAGTTTTAGTGCATATGTATGTATATAGTATAGAAATAAAAATAATCTATGTTGATTTTATGTATTTTTGTTGCCCAAAATAGTGTTGCTATTAATTTGAATTTTGGCCCATTCTAAATTTAGCTAGCAGTCACTGAAAGTAAGTTCAAAACTTATTGGACCGCATGAAATGTTAGTAAATACCATTGATTTGGGTTACTTTATGCATTTCGCTTTTCTTGGAATTATTTGAGGGAAATATTGTGCCGTAAAAGTTTTTGCAGCAGTACGCAAGAAAAGGGTATGCTACAAGGAAGCGAGTCCAGGCGTACAACCCTCATAGAGATTCTTGATGTCACATGTTGAGTAGAAGTTTTGAGTTGCTGCCAATAGTAGGTGGACTAACCTCGAGACATGGAGAATATCACTGTGGCCATCGCTCGATGAGCAGAAGTGCAGTTTCTTACGGGAATACAAAAGTGCCTGGTATGCAGCCACGTATAAAGTAAAATATGTTATGTATCTATTTCCTGCACTAATATTACGCAGTGGAAAAATCGTTTCAGCTGTCCGGTAAATGATTTATTCCATGATTTAGATGACGACCTAGTCAGCGTGCTACTGAAGGTGCACTCTGAATTCGTCAAAATATTGTGAAGATTTAAGGGCACGTATTTTTTTTTTTTTTTTTTTTTTTAAANCTGAAATTTAAAGCTCTCACTCCCTAGTATTTTTCCCTATCGAGAAAAAGTATGCCCCTATTTTTTTATTTTGAAATCAAAAAAATATTTAGAGGTCGCTCAAAGCGAAAAATGATTAAATAAAAAATAATTATTTATAATTTTTTTCGGTATAGAACAATCCTAGGGTGTGAGAGCATAAAAATTTCGACCTTACTTTTACACATGCATTTTTTTACCACCTTAGTGGGCAGGTATTTGAAGCTATTCTTTAGACATGTTTCCTTTTTCGATTTACTTATTGGAAATAGTGGATAGTTGTTGTTTTTGTTTTCTCTAAAATCACGTTTTCACCAAAGTATATGGGGTTTCTAAGATTTTCTGGTTTTCTCGTTTCGATCCGTTAACGTAGAACCAGCTGTAGGGCGGTACAATTACTTGACTTCTATTTTTTGCGGGTTTTAAGTCTATTCAAAATTTACCTGGATTGACCCGAATAGATCGTTTATGGGTCGATTACGGATGGCAACCGAACTTCAGTTGCGTTCCCAGTGGCTGTAATTGTGTTACAGATGGCAACTGGCAACTGAGTTGCTACATTGGCAACTGCATTTTTGTGGTTGCCGCGCAAATTTTTAATGTGAAAATTTACTTACTTTCCATGGCTTATTTACACTCAAAACTTGATTATTTTCAACTTTGTAGCACTTAACCATAGTTGCTATTCGTAATACACATTTTCATTTCAGTGGCGTTGCCCTTCTACGTATTTAAACCGCTTTAGAGGATATTGACAACTTCTGATCCTCCCCACCGAGTGTGTACTTTGGAACGAATTTTCGTCCTCGCTTTGTTTGTTGAACAAAAAATTACACTGAACTGGCACAACGGCAAAACTGGTTGGCCGTCAAAGCAAATTTGATGAAGGTCGGTGTAGGTTCATTCCAAACTACGAAATGATTCTTGCATTTTTTTTTCATATACTACTTATGGAAAAGTTCTGAACAATGATATAAAGAAAATTGTATTGGGTGAAGAAAAATGGTTTTATGTTGCTAAAAAAATACTGAAAACCAAAGTTCAGTAAATTTATTAGAAAAAAATTTGAAAAATTTCGTTGCAGAAAATTTGATCTATATTTTGAAAAAAAAAAAATAAAATAAAATTTGCTGGTGAATAAAGCTAATAACTTCGCTCCATTTCGTGTATGAGTCTTTCAAATCTAAACCATTCACTTTCGCTCTTGCTCAGAGTTTTACACCCAAGTTTGCAAATAAAAAATAAATAAAAAATCACTTAAATTTATATTCAACTTTGTGAAATTCCATAGCTGACACCATTCAAATAGCATTGAAAAATCTTCGGTTTGGTAGTTGATGGGCAGCTAAAGCGACTTTTGTAACTGTATTTAGCAGATACATATTAAATAACAATTCGCCTAGTAAGTGCATTAAATTGTTATTGCTTTTGCTATTGCCGTTGTCGCAAGCAACTGTAAGTACTTAGTTGTAGCATTTTATGGTGGTGGCTCAAGTGACTTTCGGTAGCAAATTTAACTTTTGTTGTCTAAGAGCATTCATTGAAATCACAACCTTTTTTTCCCCTGGCGATGCTTTTTGTTGCATAGTATAAAATTTTTATCAGATCATTGCCGAATTTAAGTGACTGCCACAACAGCAATAACAAAAACAACGAAAACCCAAAATAGCAAATAAATTGTAAGCGACTAGCAATTTCAGCAACAATAAACATCATTAAATACCACATTGCTGGCACGCTGAGAAGCCGAATGTCAGGCAGATATATGTATAGTAGGAAGGGAGCGCAGCTTGCGTCGGAAATGGCACACAAATCTGCTCTAATGCCCGATTTTGTCACAAGCATTAACCTTGGCAACTTTTGCTTTATCTTTGTTGACCGTCGTTATCAGCTTGCCCCAGTCAGTCGACCAGACAAACGCGCTGCGGCTGAACGAGCGAGCCGATGTCTATCAAAGGTGTGGCAAGGGAGTAAGTAAGTGAAACGAGTGAAGGGAACAATCTACCCAAATGTGGCATAAAATGAAAGCAACAACAAGCAGCAATGCGGCAACTAGCAAAAGTCAAATTTTTTTTGCCGCCTGCCTTATCAGCAGCGACAAATCTTGCGCGAGCAACGAACTCGCTCGGGGTGGTAATCTGACACCAGACGCATAGGAAAATGCGCGTTTACTTTTCGGTCGCTGTTTTATATTTTTTTTTTTTTGTTGCTACGGAAATGTGTTCACACCCGCTGCTGGCTTTTGGTTGAGGCTGCTGCGCCGCTTCTTTGCTTGCCTTGCCCGGCATCTCTGTCGCTTAATCGGCTGGATTCAAAAGACCACAAAAGAAAAAATGTTTTGCAAAAAATGCCAATATCAGGCAATTGTAGTAGTTGCTTTCGTTGCGCGAAATCTGGCGATCGATCAACGAACCAACGAACCGACCGACCCACAAGCTACCCATGCAACGCTTTGCCACCGCCACCCATCATAGCCATTCGTTGCGCTAGCGGTCTACTTGGGCATACGCGCTGACGACCCTGCGAAGCGGCTTATCTGCATCTGATGGATGGATAGCTGTGACAGGGCGCATATCCTGGTTGCGTTCAGCTCCTGCGTTTATTTAAGCTTGAACTGGTTGGCGCGTTTGTTTCTTTTAGTAAGGTGGTTGTGGTTATAACCACCACCACCCTATCGACCAGCGCTCTTGAGTAAGCGGTCATCAGCGTTACCGCTTTGGTAATTTTTAACCAAAATTGGTAATTTTTTTCTTTATTTATAAAATTTGGTAATTTGGTAATTTATTTTTCAATTTGGTAACTTTTTCGATTCGGTCTTACATGTCAAATATACCAATATTGACCGGTTCTGAATCCACATTAGTAAATGGCCCATAAGCGTTTCCTTTTATAGAAATACCAGGTAATCCTGAAAGTTAGGCAAGGCGAAAGTTGTTCCAGCGTTCCTTGGCTACTAGAATGGTTTGTTCTTTAACAAACCGCTTGAAAAAGGCTATTCCTAAGTATATCCACCGTGTCCTCTCCTGGAAGGTTTTGGGTGGTCCTACCTTTCCCCGTCAGTTCGACAGCTTTTCAATTACCATCAATTTTCCGGTGTACCTGGCAACCATATATATGAGTAGAATTCTACGTAAATATGTATGTTCTCGTTCAAAAACCTGAGGCATTCAGCGGGGGACTTCACTCTGTCTATGTGTGAGCCGAGAGCTTTCCTTCAAGCGTTGAATTTTTGATATATTTTCTTGTCACTTGTTTACATACAGTGGTAGAAAAAATATAACCGCACGATATTTTGATAAATTTAGCATGTTTTTTTTTCGTAACTTTATTTTTGTTATTTTTTTATAAAAATATTGTTCTTTCTTTAACAGAACTCAAAAAAATTCAAATTTCAAACTTTGTTCAATATTTAAAAAATTCAACAAACTTTCGTAAAAATTTTGGGTTAATGGGGCGCTTATTGCCTGAAACGCTTGCTATCTTCGGATATACATATGTACAGACATGTCGATCCCTAAGTGCCAAAATAACGTAAGCGAAACTTTTTTCAAAATTTTTGTTTGATGCAAAAAGGAATCGATATTTACGGTACAGTGCTGCATATAATGTTTGGTAATTTTTTGTTGAATTTGGTAACTTTCTCCGGTGATTTTGGTAAAAAATAAAAAAATTGTGTGGCAACACTGGCGGTCATTTCGCCGCTGGTGTTTCAATATCGCTTCGGCGCGCGTACGTACTAACGGTCGTACGAGCCCAGTGTGGCTGAAGTGTTGCTGATGCTTTGGTAGCGATGTCATCAAGTTATATCGATGACATTGGCTTTGCTGGAGTAGATTTAAATTGGTGCCATGAGCGAGGCGAAGAGAGTGTTTACTTTATGATTGGCAGGAGTCGTACAGAGTTGTACTCAGGGACTGAACATAGCAGTTATTGATGTAAACTGTCATTGAAAAATTCACTATGTAGGGAATGTTCTACAATTAACTCATACATACCAATCAATTTCTTTTTTCACAGGGAAGCGAATTTAAAAATAAATTTTTATTTGTAATTTTTATGCAAAATAAAAAAATAACATTATTTTTGATTTTTGTTTTATAAATCCAAAATAACAATTATTTTTGATTTTTATCTAAGTAATCTGTTTTTATTTTTATATTAGTATATGTCTTAGATAACAGTTATTGAAGACTTGTATTTATAAAAGTCATCAATAAAAATCAGTAATATTTCGCAATTAAGAATGTGTTGGAGAACCAAAGTTTATAAATAAAAGTCTTCATTAACGGTTATCTAAGATATAAAATTGAAATATCAAAAATAACTGTTATTGGACACATTTTAGAGATAAAAATAAAAAAATCGTTATTTTGGATTTATAAAATAAAAATCATATAAACCTGTTATTTAAGGAGGAATTAAATAAAAATCAAAAACTAATTGTTAAAGAGCGATTTTTTTTAATAAAAGTTGTAATTGTTACGCTCTCTGGTTGTACTTAAAGTGAGATGAGTTTAACTTTTCTTTGCTAAGATTCATTACTAAAGTTAAGCACGATTTTTCTTCTGAAACGTTTAAGCTCAAAACAATTTTTTTGGAAAGTGCGTCAACAGCAAATTGGCTAAAGATAGGAGCACCAGTATTTTAAAGAAACAAACTCATTGACTCTGAAAGATTTGAAGTTGTTTACTTTAAAGCCCAGATTTATGATTTGTATTTCGTTTTCACCAAGCCTTAATTGTGGTTTATGCCTATTGGAAAACAGAGATTATAGCTCAACCTACTTACTCGTACTAAGCACAGCAAACTAAGTCAAAAACTAGAAGTAAAAAATAAAACCTGCCGATCAACCTGTGTTAAAATTCTTGGAACTTAACTCAGCTCTTAACTACGGTTAAGCTTTTGGTGGAAATAAGCTATTAGGAGGTGATTCGAATTATTTTTTTTATTAAACTTGCCAATTAGAGTATTATCGATACTATTTTTACCAAGCACCAATTATTTGAGCCTGCGGAAGGTGAATTTTAAATTACAGAATAATCCTTACTTATAATATTATAAATCCGAAAGTAAGTTTGTTTGTTTGCTACGTTTTCACGCTTTAATTACTCAACCGATTATCATGAAATTTTGTACACTGCGGCCATTTAGCCCAAGTTAAAATATAGGATAAATTTATTCAAGATTAGACAAGGGGGCGTGGCACCCCCATACAAACGGAATTTTTCATACTGCATTTCTCAGGAAATATTTTTGATAGATTACTGGAACTTGGTATGGAGATATATAAAATCATTATCTACTCATTAATGAGGGCTGCCACCTTTTAAAATAATCAGAATTCAACTACAGTAAAAGGCGCGCAATGGTTCTGGCAGTTGATTTATCGGTGGTGATTTGAGATTTACCCCTGCACAACTCAACCCTGGTGTCTCCGAATAAAGCTTTAAGAAAGTTTTAGTTTGAAAAAATTTTGAAAATGGTTAAACAAGTTTTAAACCTCCTGTTTTTTAATTGAATTTTCTTGAAATTTTACTCAATGTAGCACTTTGAAATTTCATGAACTCAGCGAAGCGGGTGAGGTCGATATAGTTGTATATAAAACAGTTTGCAATCTTCACAAGGGCAGGGGTGGATTAAGCAATGGTTTTCAGTAGCGCTTTAAGTGGGATGAATAGAAATCAGTTTTGTGAGACTTTAGCACCCTTTACAGTCCGTTTTGTGTTAGTTGTTTGGAAAGTCGTTGTTGTAACTGCAAATTCTCTTCTCTTACCAAAAAATTTAAAAATCCTGGCTTTGCTCAAAATATCTCTTTTTTACTCTCCTTCCACTACATTCGTTATCGTTATCGACAGTGTTATTTATATAACAGTTACATTGTAACTATACAAATATCAGCCTGCTGAGATAATTGAGGAATATAACTAAACGCAGATTTTTTGTGCAGAAAGGTCTCTACATTCTAATTTCTTAGCACATGTGATAATTTCGTCCACAAGAAAAAATTCATTGTCACATACGATAAAATTTTCAGTAAATTTTTGGGGTAGCTATTATGTTTTAAACCGTTTGGGTTGATGCGTTATGGGTTGTGAAACAAACTTGCATCAAAAAATTAATTTCGTAAAGAATGTCATATACGACAATTTTGCGCAAAGGGGTCGATGTTTATAGTTATCGACAGCATTTTTTTAAACATATTTATCGACTTAACATTGACTTAAATAAAGGTTAAGATAATCTTTCGGTTATTCGTTTTTCTCTTTCATCGGTAGCAAAAATTTTTGGAAACGCTTATCAACACTTGCTGATATCGATATCTACTTACATATCCGTGTATTGATCGTTATCTAACGTATACATATACCGTCATCGCTTCCTTTGCCGATATTTTATCGACTTTCTATCGATACCATCGATTAATTAATCGGTATCATCGAGTTACTTATCGATGGTATAGCTGAATCTGTTCATGCCGTTTATACTATTTATGCATTTATCATATTGAGTAGACATTTGTTTTAGTTTGGCAACGTACAATACAAAGTTATATGCAAAGAAATATTTTACGCTACCTAAACCAAAAAGGTTTCCCTTCGGAAATTGGATGCCATTTCGTAGTTAAAAAGGATTTGAGAAACACAAGGATTTTGAAACTCGCAGTCAAATGACCTCATCTCCAAGCAACTTACTGCGTACTAAATTAAAAAGCGATTGTTTATTCAACTGCATTACGGTTTTCAAAACCATTTTTCTATTTTTTTGTTGTTGGTGTTTTCCTCACAAAAGCCATTTTTATTAATAAATCAAATTTACAGCTTTGACAGAAGCGCCGGCAATAACTCAAGTTGAAGTTGTTTTTAAACAATTTTTCAAATACACTAATGAATATGAGTAGAAATAGCGGCAACTCTGTGAAGCTGTTGGTGGCCCCCTGTGCAGCTGTAACAATGCGCTACATGCAGTAAAGAAACATTTTACGATTCAACAAGTCAAAATAACAATAACGCTTTGGCAACAAAGTTAAAAAACAAAAGGTACTCGGAGGGGCAAAAAACGCCGTCACCTTCCGCGCTCATACTTGTACATACAGTGACTAAAACAAATAACCACGTGTTGATTTTCTTCAAATATTATTAATGCTTTTCGGGCATTTTTTTTTTTTGTTATTTTTGTATAAAAAAATCGTCAAGCTTTAACCGCAACCGTGTGAATCACAGTTCCAAACATATTTAGGAAAATTCAAAAATTTTTCATCAAAATTTCAAATTTTTATTCTGAATCCTTAGAAAATTCTTGGGTAAGCAGTTTTATAGCCCATACAATTTTAGTCGAACAAAATGCAAGTTTCAAACGGCTAATTGTACTTGTTATATTAAAAAAAAATCGAAAAATAGCCTTCAAAAAAATTCTCAAAAATCAACCTGATTTTTTAGCCGTTTGAAACTTGCACTTCATTCGACTAAAATTGTATGGGCTAAAAATTGCATACTCAAAAATGTTCTAAAGGTTAAAAAGTTGAAATTTTGGTGAAAATTTTCCTAAATTTTATATAAAGTTTGAAAGTATAATTTATATGGTTTTGGGTAAAGCTTGAACGATATTTTTATAGAAAAATAACCAAAAAAAATTCAGCTCGAAAAACATTACGAATATTTGAAGAAAATCAACACGTGGTAATTTGTTTGAGTCACTGTATGTACCTGTGTATGTATGTATCTACTCTGTTTTTTTTTCCTTAGCGGTATAGATATAGTAGAATGTGATTTTGATTAATTAATTACCCATTGACAGTGTGCATACATACATACATTCGTATATGTTTATGAGTATGTATGGAACAGCGCATGTTAAGGTGTATGTATGCCATGTGAAGTGTTAAAACTTTTGCTGTAAAAAAGTTGTGCCTTCAAAACAACTTTGTTGTGTTTAACTCTTTTTATTGTTGGCTGCTCTCCAACGCATGGCCAAGCCATAAACCATAGCCATAAAGTAGAATCACAAAAAAAAATATCAGAAGTGAAATAAAGTTTTAAAAAATAGCGGCTCAAAAGCGCTAATGGCTATAGCAGAACATTAATACTCAGGTGTTGAACTAATTTGACGCTTTTTATGTTTATCGATCAGCAATTTGGTTTTAGTCGTACAGGCAATCAGGGCATAAGCCAAGGCTTGTGCGTTCATTTGACAATTTAAATAATTTTTTTGTCTTCTAGCACTCTATATTTGCTTTGTTGTTGCATTGTATGCTCCGGCACGGTATGTTGTTACACCTGAAATTGCTATTTGATGATCTTGTTTTTATTTATTTGCTGTTGAATTGCCAGTTAATGGCGCTATAAATGTATTTGGTTAGAAATATATTCCCTGTTATGGTTTTGAGGACATAACATGGCGTGATTTTGCAGAATAAGCCAGCGAGTAATCAGAAAGTTAAGTTAGAAAATATGTAAAATTAGAGGTTTATGTTTTTAAGAAATGTTTGGAAATTTTATTTACGTTTTTCAGAGTTAGAAATAAGAACAGATTTGGGTATAAAACTTTTTTTTTTATTTGGGCTTAAAAATATTTGCTCCAATAGAGAAGAGATTAAAATTCATTCGCTAATAAATTATTTCCAAGCTTTTTAATATAAAATTAGTTGTTTTAAGCTTAGTTTTTTAGTTTAAAAAAGTCGCTTTCTAAACGAGTAACTCACAAATGATTAATTGTTGTCTTCCGAAATCGTTCTTTCCATTTAAAATTCAAAAATAAAGTTATTGTTTTTTTCTTTATGGAGTTTCCACATTCAAAAAAAAAAAAGAAAAGTCAGACCAAAATAATGGTGGAGAAAAGCACAATAGGTTCTCTTTAAAAGGCAATCTTGCCTATTTCTGTAAAAGTTTATCTATCACGATTTCGATTCAAAGGGCCTTGGAGTCAGAAATTAATAGGGATATCCCAAAGAAGGAGCTGGTATTCCCTCAGTATTTTAAAAATAATTGGGTCTTAAGGTATCTTTTTTCAAAATTTTTGTATTTTTAACCCGTCTGTCAAAAGATAAAGTCCACTAATCTAACAGTGCCGAATTGGCTATTCTTCGTGGATGTCACAGCGCTCCATCACATCGTCACTAAAAGCCTAGATATTTTTTCAGAAGCCACTGTTACATCCCTGTTTCTATTAGAACTTTCGGCACCTTTCATGGGTTTTATTCGAACTCTGCTAGGAAAAAGAAGAAGTTTACATGCTAGGGCGGTGCTTAAAATATATATTAACATCTAAATTTTTCATAAGTCAGCCCTTAATTTTCTTCAACGTACGACATCCACAAAAATTTTAAAACTTTAAACAAATGATTTTTTTTACATCGCAAAACTTCGACAATTCATTTTTCTTGAAATCTGAAAAATTATATATGTATATTAATGAAACTTATTGATATAAATGCATAAACTCGCTGAGTGACACATAACCGGTTAAATTAAATATTTTGTCGAACTTTTGCGATTTAAAAAATATTAAATTTTTTCAAACCCTGGTAGTGACCCCTAAAATTACTGCTTATACATATTTTAAAATTTTCGTGGATGTCGTTATTAGAACAAAATAAAGGGGTGATCCAAGATGTTCATATTTTAAAGACCACCCTAATACATATGTTGGGAGATAAGGGGAGTTAGTAGATATAAAAGGCACGCTGCAGGGCGAAGTTCTCTCCACCTGCAATTGCAATGGCAGTAGACAGGCTGTTGACTTGAAGTTATCAGAGAGCTCCAAGTAGAGGGGACGGAGCATTAATCCCATAAAGTCCGTTTGATCCTCTTTTCGAGTAAAAACAAAATTCCCCCAGTTACGCTGATCCTGAACGGAAAGGCTAAATAAGGGTCAAGGAGGCCCATTACTGCCCCATATGCATGTAAGTTCACCATTGGAAAAAAATGGAGACTTAAATGAAAAATACAAAGCAGTGGTTCGTCCATAAATCTTCGACAAAAGAACCATTAATTTCACTCATTAAGGAATCGTTACTCTCTACCGCATAGCAATTAAGCTGTATTCACCGTTTTTCAACTTCCTCGCTCCTTCCCGAGAGGAGGAATGCCTGAACTGTGGCAGGCAGGTAATGGCAGTGCCAGCTTTCAGTAAAATAAATAATAGTTCGTAACAGCACAACGCATTTAGCTCCTTTTGCGGTCCCGTAAAGACCGCTCCATTCAAAAGAAACAAACCGAAGAAATCTCAAGCGCGTGAAATAAAGAATTCAGGTTATAATTTTGCTGAAAGGTACTAACTAGCATATGCACATATATTGTTATTAGGTCTTCGTGGAAACAATGAACGCCATTCTACTTGACAGACACCAAATTTGTAATCCTTATTCGAAAGTAGTTGAACCGATCTGAATTCCTAACAGTCGCATATTCGCAGATCGACATTAGTAAGCCCGGTCAGGGAAACAACAACTAAAGACACATCGAAACACAGCTGCATAATCCATAAAACGTCTAACGGTGCTTGGAAGCCAAACAACCACTTATAAGCTACTGGGCAATTTATAGTTTTTTTTTTTTGTTAATGATTACATATTGCAAATTACACTAAATAAAGTGTCAACAACTATGTAAAACAACGTCGTTGACAACCGTCATTATGCTACTTAATATCCGCTCTTCTCGAATGTGTCAACACTGCCATTAGTAGCTACTTGTCAAAT
>NW_016164060.1:0-12007 GCF_001687245.7 Rhagoletis zephyria | reverse complement strand
ATCGACAAATTTTGTTCAGCGATGAGGCTCATTTCTGGTTGAATGGCTTCGTAAATAAGCAAAATTGCCGCATTTGGAGTGAAGAGCAACCAGAAGCCGTTCAAGAACTGCCCATGCATCCCGAAAAATGCACTGTTTGGTGTGGTTTGTACGCTGGTGGAATCATTGGACCGTATTTTTTCAAAGATGCTGTTGGACGCAACGTTACGGTGAATGGCGATCGCTATCGTTCGATGCTAACAAACTTTTTGTTGCCAAAAATGGAAGAACTGAACTTGGTTGACATGTGGTTTCAACAAGATGGCGCTACATGCCACACAGCTCGCGATTCTATGGCCATTTTGAGGGAAAACTTCGGAGAACAATTCATCTCAAGAAATGGACCGGTAAGTTGGCCACCAAGATCATGCGATTTGACGCCTTTAGACTATTTTTTGTGGGGCTACGTCAAGTCTAAAGTCTACAGAAATAAGCCAGCAACTATTCCAGCTTTGGAAGACAACATTTCCGAAGAAATTCGGGCTATTCCGGCCGAAATGCTCGAAAAAGTTGCCCAAAATTGGACTTTCCGAATGGACCACCTAAGACGCAGCCGCGGTCAACATTTAAATGAAATTATCTTCAAAAAGTAAATGTCATGGACCAATCTAACGTTTCAAATAAAGAACCGATGAGATTTTGCAAATTTTATGCGTTTTTTTTAAAAAAAAAGTTATCAAGCTCTTAAAAAATCACCCGTTAGTAAGTTTTCGTTACACAAGTTAATGTTTTTATATTTGTTGAGCTCAGGTGAACGTCATAGCTGAGAGGCCCAGGTCCAATGCCTGGCATCGTTTTTCTAAAAAAGGTCGCCTGCCAAGAGATATCTGCGAATCTCTGAATATCTTTCTGCTGTGAAAAGATTCCCCTTAAAAAAACGGTTTGTCGTTCTGCTTAAAACGTGTAGGTGGCTCCATTTGTGTGGCGACTTCAAGAGCCATGGGCCATGAAACACCTTTAAAAAGAAAAATCCACCAAAGCACAACCCCTGCTAGAGGTAAAAAGTGAAAATCAAAATTGCAACGTTTATTTGCAAATTTGACTGGACTATTGAGATAAGGAAAATATCCGAAGATTACAAAACAAGATTCAATCCATTACGAGAAGTTTCGAAAGAATCCTGAACTTCAGTGGGATATTCCGAAAACATGCTAAACAATCTCGAAAGGGCTAGAACGAAAACCCCAAAAAGCCACGAATCATTTGATTCGGATTTGAATGGGTGTTTATCAGACAGAAAATTGCACCTTGCTTTTGCTTAGAAAATAAACATTTTCGGAATTTCTTGTTTCAAAAATTTGATTTGGCCAAAATATTTGAGTTATGAAGAAAATCTTGTTTACAAATTAGGTTTCAAATGGTACTCTCTGAAGTGATCAGAATTTAAAAATATATTGTAAACGAGTATACATATGTATGTAGACAGATATGTACAATAGGCTGTTCCAAAAAAAAAGTTTAAAATGTTAAGCTCTCAACCCCTTAGGGTAACTACCTGTTCAGATGCCCAGACCACGAGATTATTATTTTTTTTGCCAATTTTGAGAGATTTTTTACAGCTTATCTGAAACATCAAAGAAATACTAAAAAAATAATGTTAACATCTACACCGTTCGTGCGAAGATGAAAGGGAGCGATAGTGTTTTCTACACAGAGAAAAAAGCACTTAATAAAATGGAACAAGACTAATAAGATATTTCTACGGTTTTTTGTTAAAAAGATATTCAAATTGCTTACAGAGGGCAAATCTTTTTAAGAAATCTGTTGGTTTAAATAAGGTTGTCTAATTAAATGCTAAAAATAGGAATTGAAAAAAAGTCCACGCCGACCTGTCTTCGATCTCGTGACCTTTTGAATGGCATTTTACAGCTCTATCTACTCGGCTACGGTGGTCGCCTTACCGACAGTATTCTATTGAATAATATGAATTTAA
Source organism: Rhagoletis zephyria (assembly GCF_001687245.7). Lineage (NCBI taxonomy): Eukaryota > Metazoa > Arthropoda > Insecta > Diptera > Tephritidae > Rhagoletis > Rhagoletis zephyria. The sequence continues at coordinate 10,035 of NW_016164060.1, read as the reverse complement.
CATAAATTAAAGAAGACATCACATAAAAGTAAGAAGAAGAACTTTTCAAGAAATTCAAGAAGATACATACAATTAAGACTAACACTATTACATAGGTTTCTTAAATATTTCCAGTAAGCACTACAAGCGAGAGCGTAAACAAAAAATTTAGATAAAAAAATAAATATAAATCAATATATAGATATGTATATAAAATAAAATAAAAAAATAAAAAATATAATAAAAAAGAAAAATATTAAAAAAAATAATAATAAAAAAGAGAAAAATAATAATAATAAAGTGAAAAATAATAATAAAAAAGAAAAAAATAAAAATAAAAAAGAAAAAACTAAAAATAAGAAACAAGGTCCGTTCCACAGGATTTGAACCCACGACCAAAAAGTCGGTAGTCGTACTCGCATCCGTTGGGCTTACACATCTATTGAGAATACATGGAAAAAATACAATCTTCAATTCATATTTTCTTACAAGAAGAAATCTCTATGGAATTGTTTTCGTTTTTTCCTCTGGTTTACCCCATAGCCCAGAAACTTTTCATAAAGACAATCTTCTTGTTTTTATGCATCATATTTTTCTCTGTGTATATGGGCAACCTGCTGAGCATATCGTCTGACAGCTATGGTGTGTTTCAAGCAGAGATCTTTGCCAACGTCAACATTTTCTTGAACAGAATGCGAATCGTCAATGTCTTTACGACCACCAATTTGTGATCTGCTGATTAAAATTTACGAATACATATATAACTGCCGAAAAAATGCTCTATGGACCAAATGAAATTACATATATACTGTGAAATCTCAATGATTTTCGGGCTAATGTCGAACAAGAAAAGAGCTGTCCAACTATATGCAGAACTTGTCGATATGAAGAAAAGGTAGAATCGATACACCTCTTTCTATGTGAATCCATTTCGTCAGTAAAAGCTACTCCAGCATTTGGAGTCTCGATTCTTTACTAGTTTAGCAAAGATTACGAAAGGCGACCAGTCGGGTCTACTCAACCAGATACTACAGTGACACACCTAAGCTATGCAATGCCCATTGGAGAATTTACAACTCATTGAGGGCCATCATAATATGCAAATTTGCTTTCGAGACCATGTTATTATTTATTACAAAAGTTATTTATTTATAAATTTTGAAATCAAAAAGACAGTGGGAGGAATTCTCAAAGTCATGCAAAGACCTTGCACGGTTCACGATAAAAACCGGTTTTCTTATGGGAAACCTTTGAAATCCGTGCACCGAACAAGCGATGTGCCCCTAATGAAACATTTGAAATACCTCATGTTTTCCCCTCTCGAGAATTTCCGAACTTTTTATGAGACATTTGTATTTTATGCTTCGGATTCTTTCGGGATTTGTTTGTTTCTTTGTAGAATTCTTCGAGTTTTATTTTTCCGACTTCCTGCGATAGTTTGTGAGACTTGAAAAATCTGCGAGTTTGTCCAGACTCTTTCGGGAATTTTCGTGTTTTGCTTTACTGTTTTTCTCGAATTTTTTTTTAGAACTTTTCAAAAGTTTTCGTATTTTATTTTTGAAATCTCTCTTTATTTTCAGATTTTTCGGGTCTTTTCGGAATTTTCCTTTATTTTCAGTTTTTTTCGGGTCTTTTCAAAATTTTTCAAAAACTTCCATAATATTGAAAGGTTTGAAAAACTCTTACCTCAGTCAATGTCTTAAATACAAAATTTTTTAAAAACATTTTTAAATTTTTCAATAAAGTGTAATATTGTCATTAATTTTAAAACCACCGTTCCACAACTCTTCAAATGGCAATGAATATCTCACACCGATCAGCTGATAAAGACACCGGCGGACGGTCAACAGTCAGTGGTTGATGTTTAAACGTACACCGTTGCTGCAATGCTTTGCGTGCTGTGCTGCCTGCACCGGTACGGTTCGTGCCTTTTTGTCGAGTGCATGTGTAACGAATTGCCATTCGTTGCGGTCATCTGCGCCTGCGCAAACGTATACGTATACGTATATTCGAATGCTCGAAAATGTGGTAACTGCTTTTACTTTCGATTTTTTTTATATTTTTGCTTTTTTTAATGTTATTTACGGCTGAGTTACTTCGTTTTTTTTTTGTATAAAGTTGGCTGTTAATTGTTGCCGCAAAACAAAAAGGTCATTATCAGCTAACAACAACAACACCGACATGTGTAAAACAACTTAGGCAAAAAATTTTGTGTTGTTTCAAAAACCCAACATTCGAGTAGCCGCTTGTCATTTGCTGCCCACCAAAACATTTGTCATACTTTTTGTAGGTGTCGGGCATAAGGTATCGGTAGACAGCGGTAGCAGTAGCAGCAAGACAGTCAGTCAGTCGACAGTCGGTCTGCAGTTGACAGCCAGCGTGGCGACCAACAAAATTAACTTGTGTGCAATCGTAATTTCGTTAAACTTGAATGCTCATCCAAATCGGCAGCCAAACCTTGACGGGCCGGGCGGATTGACTGGCTGTCTGATGGATTGCCTAGCTGTCCGATTGACAGTCTTTGGTGAAGCAGATTTCGAGCTGTAAATCACATTTGCGCAAGAAGTTTTAAGTTGGCGGAAAACTTTTTTTTTTTTTAAATCTGTTTATTGACTGGCAAACTGCCGTCTTCCTCGACTTTATACACTCGCTCGCCGTGTATTGACTTTTGGGCGCTGCTGGTTTACGCTACTCGTACTTGCCTTCTCATCGCCGCTTAAATCCCCAAACGCTGTTGTCATGCAAACAGAAAATATGGCGCAGTAAAATCACTGACTAGTCATGCATTCATTCAGTCACTCAATAAAATGTGTGTGTGTTTGTGTGTATTCTTGTAAATCTGTAAATTTGCATTATATGTATGTACCTACAATCGTAAATGTTCAAACCTAGCCGCTTTTTCGTGCTTAAGGGTTGCCAACCGTACTAAGTCACGTACGAGTTTTTGCATTCTCTTGGTACGCGGTTTTATACTTTAAACGACGATAAATATATTTATTTCAGTAATTTCCAAGAAAAAAATTTGTATTAAAATGGATGACCTTTATACTGAAATAACAATATTAAAAGAAATTTCTCTAAAAGAAAAGATCATTGTGAGTTAATTAACAGAACCATAGATCAAAAAAGGCAACCTTTTTAAAAATACCAAATTTACTTAAAACTATTTCATTTCTGCTCTCTATTCCTGCAACTTCGGCATTCACACAAAGAGTTTTTTTTATATTATGAATATGAAACAAAGCGACTACCTCACTAATAAAAAATTAATTTCTGATTTATCTATCTTAATTTAAATATTGATTGCAATAAAGCATATGATACTTTCATTTGATTTGTACCATATTTTTTCAGATTTTTTTTGAAAACGTACAATAAATTTCTTAGCAAACGTTGGCAACCCTTGCGCCGATGCAACAGTCACTCCACAACAGCAAACAACTGATCGTTGCGGCGGTTATGGTTCGTTGCCGCTGCTGGTGCCGTTGTTGCCACTGCTGCCAACAATTTGCTTTATTTATTACTATATAAATTATTTTGCATATGCACTATTGACAGCTAGAAAAAATATTGCAATAATAAAAAATCAGTCGCATAATGCCGAACAGAAATAGGAGGGAGAAGAAGTATGTACATAGTTTCATAAGTTTATACGTAGTGTGTAAATATTGACAATTTAAATGTGGGCGCGGCACATTGACGTACGCCGTACGTCCGATCCGAGCCAAGTATGTACGTTGTCGCTTTGGAACGTCACTCGGCTGTTTGGCAGCTCATCCTAACTTTTTTGCCACGCTTAAAAATGCAATGTCATCTTTTTTCTCATAAAATTGCATTAGATTGGTTGATAAAGAGCGTGTCACACGTGGCAGTATTTCCAACTTTTCCATGCAACTCGCTGTCAAATTAGAAAAGAAAAAATGTTATTTCGATGTGTGAACAGCCAGAACGTCCTTTCTGTCACATTTCGGAAATCAGTTTGAGAAATAAAGTTGCAAGATGTGACTGCAAATGAAAGAGCGAAAACCGATTTCGAAAGTGTATTTCAACTTGCTCGTGCTGCACTAGCAATTTTTATTTCTGCTGCAAGTGCTCTCAAACTAATCGATTATTGCCGTGTAAACTAACAGAAATGATTTTAGCTAATTATTTTTCGGAATTTAATTGTTTAGTTATGAATAATAAATTAATCCCCAAACTGAAAATTTCGTTTATTGTAACGAAGATAAATAACGAAAAACCGGCAAAGCGGTTCGCGGTTGCATTTTAGTATCGCGAAAAATTGCCAGAAATTCATTCGCAGAAATTTTCCCTGCAATCCGCCTTTCGGAAGTAAAAAACCCCTTTTGAAAGACACTTTGCATGCAAGGTGTAACTGCCCATGCAACTGCTTTCTGGAATTTCTCACTTGTTAGTGTTTTCTCAATTTGTTAGTGTTTTCGAAAGCTCTTAAGAATTGTTAGTTTCAAGAGCGCATTTATTTATTTAAAAGTGTTGTGTGTTGTAACCAGACCCAGCTACCGGCATGTATTTCGACCCACTGAATCCGAATTTGAGGTCCGTTTGACTCGTACACCTCCGAAATTTCGGATAAATTACGAAAAACCGAAAAAATGGCCAAAAATTCGCATTCTTTTTCAATTCGTTCAAAATTTAGGAGGTGTATGCGTCAAATGGTCCCCAGGCTCGGATTCAGTGGGTCGAAATACATGTGGGTAGGTAGATCTGGTTTTTTTTTGGGTGCCACCATTGTGATTATAAGCTATGCTTGCGCGCACACTCACAAACGCACACAATATAAGTAGGACTTCATTTAACTTTTTCATTCGATTTATTTTAAATTCCTAAGCTGGTGGCAGTCCTTGTCAAAAATGTTTTCGAAGTAGATTCCACTCTTGTTCGATACACTTATAAAAATATTTTATGTAACTTGTTGATGAAATTGAATTGGCGGCCCCCATTAAAATATTTTTTTCAAAAAAGCTTTTTTAAACTTCTCTCGTTTGATACCCGTATTAAAATATTTCGATTAACTTTTTAATTAACCTGACTTTAACTTTTTAAACAGATGGCAACCCTCCTAACGAATGTTCTCGATATAAATCGTTCTTGAACCGCTTTTGTTTGGATACCCACATTTTTGTGATATTTTACGTAACCTTCTAACTAAACGATTTTAAACAGGTGGCAACCCCCTTAAGAAATATTTTTGAAGTAAATTGTTTAGAATATGGAAGGTCTTTGCAGGTATACCGGGGGCGATCTAAAAAGCTCTTAAAGCTAAACAGCCCGCTGTTCTGAATCGATTGGAATCAATATGGGTAGACTCAACATTATCTTATGTCTCAGTGTCTTTAGGTCTGTGAAAGCCAGGAAAAAAATAAATGTTTAGATTTCAAAATGTTTAGCCACAGTACAAGTTTCCCACATTTGCTAAAAATAAAACCGCCCAAAGATGAAACGATTGAAAACATTTGGTTTTCTTTTTCCGTTCGAATAAAAATTGCAATGTAGCACAATGAACACTACGCAGACGCACCATCGATCGGCAACTTCAAAACATCGATCATCGGGGCGAGCAATTAAACTCCAGCAGCGTTTCAGCAATTCGTGAGCTATGAGAAAATCTACCGTCTAGCGGTCGGTCTTCTTTGCATCAAAAACCTAAGCTGCTGGCTGTGAGTCCTTATGGCTGTGGCCACTGTTGCTGCTACCTTGCCGCAAAACCAATCTATTGTGTGCTTTTTGTTGCACAATTGAAAACGTTGCACGTCTTTGGCGATCGTGGCAGACAGTGAATGTTATTTTTATTAGTTTTAGCTTTTGTTATTGCACTTTTTTTTCGTATATTCAATAGCTTCTTTTAGGCTCATCTTGTCTTTAAATACTTTATTATTTTATGTTGCTTCTTTTTTATTTATTTATAAGTTTAGGCAATTGCTGCAATTTTGATGTATTTTTCATCGATTGCTGCAAGTTTAGGACGTCATGCGAAGGTGATGCACGCCATGAACTTGTTGACTTTGGGATTTTTTTTTTGTAGTGCTGGTGGCATAAGGAAGATAACAAACCAGATTGCGGTTGCGGTGAGATGGGGTTTGTGCAACTTTGTTGTGTTGGAAAATAGTTAGCGCTTGAAATTTTATAAAAAAAGATAATCTGGGTAGCTTTAAAAAAAGTTTAGTCTCACAAATATTAACAGAAACTTTATCTTCAAAAAAAACACAAAAAAAAATTTGGAAAGTTAATACATTTTAATTTTCAAACATTTTAAAATTTAAGTTGTGAGAAATTCGAATTTTTGTATTTTTTTTTTTAATTCCAAAAAACTTCAAATTGTAGATAACTTTCAAAAACTATATTTTTTAATGCGTTGGGAAAAAATTTGGGTAGTTTGAAAGAACCTTTCGTTTCAAAAATTTTAATAGAAGCTTAAACTTCGATAAAATATAAATACTTTAAATACTCTTAGAAAACTTTAACTCTCTTAGTTTAAAAATTATTGGCTTTATTAAAAATTTAAACTTCAAATAAAAAAAGTTAAATTTTAAGTTATTAATTTTGAATTTAAAAAAATGTCGTATCAGATTTTTGTTAAATTCATTGAAAAATATCTGGGTGGGTTTAAAAAGCTTTAAATTTACGAATTTAAATATAAATTTAATTTGAAAAAGTAAAAATTTTTGGGAAATATTTTTTTTTCAAAAATTTTTAACTTTAATTAAAAAAAAAACAAGTTTAAATTTTTTCTTTAAATAACGATTTTGAATGTATGGTATAGTAAACTTTTAAATTTAATAATTTTAGTCTTCCTGTTAACTGTTCTGTAAACTCATCGCTTAAAAAGTTAGAGACAATCTCTATTCCGTCGCAAAAGCGTTGCTGACAGCCGTCAATGCGAAGGTGGACGACGGCAACATTTGTCTGTCAGCGAGTCAGTCAGCAGCAGCAACAGCGAAAAGAAAAACACCACTACAGTTTAGAACCACTTAAAAAGGTTACTAGTTTAAGAAGGAAAAAAAGACAGCTAAAAGCGAAAAGATGGCCAACAAATTGACTCGTGTGCCGTCTGCGCGTCTCGCCCATTTCCGTCGCAGCCCAAAGTGACCATGCGGCTTTACGACTTTAGACAACCTCACTGCAACATTTAGCGGCTCGCTGACTGCACAGCTGTTGGGTTAGTCAGTCGAAACTACAAACGACCGAATATACAGCTCTGCCTCTGCCAAGCGATCGAATGATGCGATTTATTTTTTTTTCTACTACGTTTGAGCTACATCGACGTTGACGGCTTCCAACCGGCAGGAGGTGCATAGTAATTGCTTAGGAATCATAAAAATAATGTACCAACTTTAGCAGCTATAGAATACTAAGAGCAACAGTGGAAGTCTGAGGCAACTGCAACGGCAACGGCAACAACAAAAACAATAACAGTAACAGTGGCAATGGCTGGAGTAAGTGCAGCAGCGGCAGTGAAATACACACAAACACAGAAATGCCGCCATCAAACGTTTTTTGTTGTTGTTGTTGTTGTTGTTGGTATCGTGCAGCAGCAATCACTATTGTTGTTGCTTTTATTGTGGTTGTTGGTGCGGCAAGTTCTTGTCCAAATGTAGTTAGCCACAGTCATAGCTATTATGGTGGCTACTTGTAACCTTTTTTTTGTATTTTTATTTAATTTAATTTTTTTTCACGTTTTTCGCTCTTGTAAGTTGTGCATTTACGTTGTCCAGCTCGTTGAGTTGCTTATGCTGCTTTGGTTTATAATTTTGTTTTGTTTCTATTCTTAAATTTTTTTCTTTTTTTAGCTAGGCTTTTTCTATAATTTTTACTAATTTGCAATACTATTTTGCTTTCCTCCTTTTTGGTGTGCTGTGTGTTCTTTATTCTTGTAGTGATCGTAAAATAAATGAGCTTAAATTGCAAAGAGTAAACTGTGGCTTAAGTCAGTTCTCTTTTGAGCACTACACTAAAGTCAATAGGTTGTGTTGCAGTTAAATTCGACCAATCATAATTTCATAACAAGCTGAGCGCAATGCTTAAACGTTAATTTTAATTTTTAATTTTTTTTTATATAAAAAAAACTCTTGAATTTTTTTAATTACAAATTTAAATATTATGTTAGCCTAGTAAACAGCTTAAATTTAATATTTAATTAAAGCAGAGTCCTTTTAATTGTAATATTTTCAATTCATTAATTGTCTGTAACTGTCCGCAAAATCCTGATTAAAGCTTCTTATTTTGAGTTTCTAAGTTAGATTCCTCAACCAGCAAACTTTAGCCAATTAGACCAATTGTGTGAGTGAGTACCTACGCTCTCATTCAAAATTCTTTCTATAATACAAAAAGTACAAAAAAGCCGAGGTAAGGCCAGGAGAAGTACACACATTTCTTATTTGCAACCTAACGTAACGGTTTATTTTTTGCGAAATCTGCTCAGCCTGCTTTAAGTCTTCCAGTAGAGCGCTTTAGTACAATAACAGTCTGCGGTTCTCAACAAATCGCAAGCTCTAGCATACCTGTGTTAAGTACATTGGCAATTATAATCCTCATCCCATTGAAGGGTTAAATGAACGTTTGGAGGCAAAAAATCGGCAGTTTAGTAATTCAGAAAATTGACCTAAATTGTTGGTCAATTCAAAACTGGTAATTTTAAGACTTGGAAAAAATGTTGGATATTAAAAATGTGGAAATAAATGTATGGTTATTTAAAAACTGGACATGCATTTTATACCACTTGAAAGCCGCTTACAAATTTTGGGACATACAATTTTATTGCCATAAATTTATGATAATTTTGTTTAGAAACTGGACATATGATTTTGTTTATTAAAAACTGGGGATAAATTTTTGTTCATCTTAAATAGGACATATGTCAATTTTTAGTCAAAATTAAAAATGAACTGCTTGTTTTAAAACTTGAACAATTTTTTGTCGTTAAAAATCTGAACATAAATTCTTCAACATTTTAACAAGAATAGTTGTGTTCCATTATGGCAACGCCGGACCACTCACAAGTTTGATAGCACCAAAAATTTACGAGCTTGGCGGATAAGTTTTCTTACATTGACCATATAGCCCGTCCCCTGCACTTTTATCCGGCTATTAAATAAATATTAATTTAAATATTCGCTAACACTAATTTTTATCGCCACTTTTAGGCCCCTATGCTTCAAAACAAAATGCCTTCGAAGCCCCAAAAATTGTAGTCTCGAACTCAGAATTTCATAAAAATTTAACTCCATCAATTATTTTTGCAAAAATTATTCTTTCCTCTCGCCTTGTCTCACCCATCTGCAATCACACTTGAAATCCATGCAGATTTTTTTCTGCTGCCAACCTGCCTGCCGCCCAACCGTCAAATGCCAATTGCATTGAACTAAAGTGACATTTGCGCGCTGGTTGACCAACTGATGCTGATTCACCGCAGCGCCGGCATCAAACTAGCTGCTGTCTGCCACATCTCATAAACGCTGTCAACACGATATTGCACATTCGGCATAAATCCTCAGAGTAATGCAATGCAGGCAGCCAACTGCCAACTGCCAACTGAGCTGCTGAGTTGCACGGCTGTAAACGTCACAGCTGTAGGCATCAAAACTGCGCGCGTTTATGCAACATGACACAATGCGTTTTTAATGCACTTTTTTCCTACTAAGTTTTAAGCGCGACTGCCTTTTTTGCTATTACTATGTTGGGCATTAGAAATGCCTGAGCTAAAAACATTAAAAAAAAATAAATAAATTTCGAATAGCAGGCATTTCAGTTGCAACATAGCTAAATGAGCAGCCAGTGCAGTGCCGCCTATTAACTTCAACGATATGGCTTTTCACATTGCTACAACTCAAATGCAATGGAAATCAGCCTGCAATTTAGAATGGATGGATTTTCCACTTCCTCTTTTGCACCATGAAATGATATCCAACCTGGTGATGGCAAGCTGCTGCATGCCGCCTTCCACATGTTGCATGCTACCTACCAGCACATTATAGGTTGCTTTGCTGTTGGATCACCGTAGGTGCCAAACTTGTTCTATGCGGCAATGCTGCAGGCCAA
>NW_016164059.1:33274-33483 GCF_001687245.7 Rhagoletis zephyria | reverse complement strand
AATCGGCGAAAAGTGGTACTTTTAAGAACCTAATTTTTTCAGTTTTTTTTTCACTAGAAATCTATATCTAAAGCGACGTATTTAGAAATGGTTCGAAACTATAGAAAAAGGGATACAGAACGAACTAGATCCTATTTGTCGAATTTAGAACTATTTCGGAACTATCGAATAAGGGATGCAGCGGGGGTCTTGTTTACTTTACATAGATA
>NW_016164059.1:0-33242 GCF_001687245.7 Rhagoletis zephyria | reverse complement strand
CTTTTTCGTTCAAATACGCTTCTATTCTGTGCTTCGCAGATGCTTTTTCATAACTTGGTAATACAAAACTAAATTTTGTGTTAACATTTCAACATCTTGGGACCGTCTGGAATCTAAGAAAAAACAGCGAGCAACTCTGCAAACTCAGCTACAGCTAAAGGTATGTAAACGTACATTTCTTACAATCATTCAAACAAATTTAATTAAAAATTTAAAACACATTTTCACGGAAGAACCAAAAAGATTGAAAAATCATGATACTTTTTTCTTTCGTCTGTCGATTTTAGAACTGGTTCGGAACTATAGAATTTAGGACTAGTTCGGAACTATCGAAAAAGGGATGCAGCGGGGGGCAATTGACACTTCCTAGGACATCGCCATGTTAAATTCGCCAGTTGCTTGCATGCAAAATAGATTTATCTCGAACCAGTACTGGGTCTAAATGTACTAGAAGCGCACCAGTTCAGAACTAGAGATTTTCCCCACAGGGTACATACAGTGTCTGGTCGAGCGCCTTGCTTCGCGTGCAATCACGTAAACAACGGATTTCTCTGGAAACCAGATGGAACGCGCAATTTCAAGTGCTTTTCTTCTTTCTTTTGTGTATGGAATATGGTTAATGAGTCCGAGTACATGCTCACACTAACACAAAGTCAATTCCTGTTCAAGTACTTTACCGCTACGCACATACGCACACCTACAAGGCTACAAACATATGCCTATTAAACTGTCTTCATTTTAAGGGCATTCAAATATTCAAGTTGCAGGATATCGTCAGCACATGTCCCTACAAATGACTCCAATTACAATTACAATTGGTTAGCTTATTGCAATTTGTTATTGTTTTCATATTTTCTTATTATACTATGTTTTTTCAGTTGCCCCCACTGCTCTTGTTTATTGTTGCTGTTGCTGTGGCTGCATTTCCTGCATTTGTATCATTTTTGTGTTTTTTTTTTTGTTTTTGCGTGTGTCTGTTTGGTTCTTTGTTTGCCAGTGCATTTTGCCCAAACTGAAGTTTATACTATTTTACGCATCTTAAAGCATCAAATTACTAAGTAATTTAGTTCTTCTCAGAGTGGGTCGTTGTTGTGGGCATTGGAATGTTCGATCTGCCAGTGTTCGGCTCGGAGGCGACAGTATGTCTGCGTTGTGCGTCGTCCCAGACAGTTTGGCACCAGACAGGACTTGATGCGTCTGCTATAGGTCGACACTTGAGTGCATACGTTTTGTCGTGTAATTTGAGAAGTTTGTTCGTAAGTCATATTTTTTAGTTTTTTTTTTGTAGAATTTATTTTGCGGTCTACGAAGCAAAAAATATGTAGAAAGCCCGAACATCAGAATGTGGTTTGTTTCGTTTCATTATTAAATGAATCTAATACACATCGCGGTGCCTTAGGAGTAAATATGCAAAATTTTGTCAAGATAATAAATATGTACATATGTAGTTATTAACAAAACAATAAATATAAAAAAATTTATTTAAATTAAAGCTTGTTGCCTATATAACGCTCCCTCTCATCATTTTCAATTTTTTTTTGAAGTGCGTTCAACTGTGGGATCGTTCTATTATCGATTAAGTTTGATCGACATTTAATTACATTAAAAATGATGTATGTATTTTTTTTTTTTTTTTGAGATATAACTGATTACAGTACACAACTCCGAAACCAATTTGTCTCTGGACAAAACACCATCTCTAACCCTCCTTATTTGCTTTACAAGGACTATATACATACTGTACAGTATAACTGTAAATTCAATACAGTCGTGTGTACATTTATTTTGACCAAATAAACACAACTATCAAAGCTCTTTTTGAGTCGTTGGAGGTTTCAGAACATACATACGATATTTCAAACCCGACAGCGGCAACAGAAAAAAATCGTTCAAATATTTTGCTAGAGCGTGGAAATTTTGGCATAAGTACATATCGATGGCTGAGTGGAAGATCGACCTATCTCGGCTGCCAGCACGAAAACGCTCTATCTCAAAAAACTTTTCAAGAACGCCCTATTTCAGAATTTTATTGAAAAACTCCCTATCTCAAAATTCGGTTCAAAAACGCCCTATCTCACTTCAAAATGTATTGAAAATATGCTGATATAGGGCGTTTTTGAATCGGCAGCTGAGATAGGGCGTTTTTGAAACGAATTCTGAAATAGGGCGTTCTTGAAAAGTTTTTTGAGATAGAATGTTTTCGAACTGGCTGCCGAGATAGGTCGTTCTTCCACTCAGCCATCGATATGAAGGGGTTAGAATCATAAGGGTCTAAGTGACATTTTTGAAAATATAAGTTATAATTTACAATAAGTAAACAACTTTAACTTTAATTATCGCAAAAAAATGTCAGATCTACTTAGATCCTTTTGATTCTAACCCCTTCATATGTATTTATTGATATCGTTATAACCGCGTGGGGTTGATGGAAATAAGACCGCGTGAATTAAGGCCGTCTCCTTATTTAATCCAGTTAACATTTTGTCTTATTATTCTCTAATTTTCACTTGTCAAAATGAATTATGCCCGCGCGGTCTAATTCAATTTTTTGATTGCGGCCTAATTTCACTTGTAAAAATGTCCGCGGGGAATTTAGGTTCATTTAACTGGATGAAGAAGTGAAACGAATGGATCGTAGCCCTAAAGCTTAGTTAGTCTGGACTTAATTTCCGTAACTTAACTTAACTTAATATTTTGGACATTTTTGTTTCGTCCAAATTCGAGTTTTCGTGCAGAAACTTACAATTTAATTACATTGCTGATATTTTTAAAGATAAATGGGCAATCCTCACAAACTTCGAATTTTTTTGTGGAAAAAATTATTTTTCTTAAATCGTGAGCTCTTGTCTGAAATGTTTAGTGTACGTTCCTTTAGCTTCTAGAATACAACATCCAACGGGTTGTAACATTTTAAAGCAACGTTTTCAACGTTTTTTACGCGTTTTTTTTTGCGCGTAATTCTAGTCCGATTTCGAAAATATTCAAAATATAGCTTTTTAATGCCAAGGTGCTGAGTTTGGTACAAATTGATAAATTGGTTACCGAGATACACATACAGTGAACCAAATAAAAACTGGGACGCAACATTTTAGTAAGTTTTGGCTATTTTTCTTTAGTTTATTTAATGTTTATTATTTTTTTACGAAAGTATAGCTAATTACTTAACAATCACGATATAAACCCAAATTTCAGACTTCGTGCAAAAATTATGAGAAATCGGCAAAGTTTGACCAAAATTTCTAACTTCTTGATAATCATCTTTAGATAAAATTTTGGTATTCAGCTTTGTAGCCCATTAAATTTTAGTAGGCAAATTGCAAATTTTAAGTATCTTGGACTTACCGTTGATTTTTGGAAGTTTTTTTTTATTGACGGTGCTCCGCATTTTTTTTTCATATAAAAAAATTTCCGAACATAAACTGCCAAAAAGCAACGGTAAGCTCTTCTCCAAATACTACAAATACTTCATTATAAACTCAAACATGGGCAATCAACACACCAAATTTTACAACGTAAAAATAAAAAAATAATAGGAGTCACTTTTATTTGTGAAAATTTCCCAATGTTATTTCTGAATTATATGCATATTTGGCTAGAAAATATCTAGCGTGGTCCTGTTTTTTGCATTTACATAATCTACACAACATACACAGGCGGTCATTAGAATAGACTCGCCTTACTTTGAAGAGGTTTGGCTATATTTCCATGGATTATTTTATGTTTAATATTTTTTTTTTATAAAAGCCTGGCTAGCTATACAACAAACACCATATAAATCCCCTTTTCAAACTTATAAAAATTCGACAAATTTGCACCAAATTTTCAAATTTAAATTTTAGTTCCGATCACTGGATCACGAAGAAATTAACGGTGCTCCTAAATTCTTATGTGCGCGTTGAAGTCGGTTGCATTTTTTGCTTAAAAATTACTTGTTTTACAATTTAAATAAAATTTATTCACTAACAAAAACCATATAAACTCAAAACTTAAACTTTGAAGAAAAAAATATTCACCAAAATTTCAAACTTTTTTTTCAAAAATGCGTATGCATTTTGAAGTAAATAGTTAAAAATTACGGTTGATTTTTGAAATTTTTTTTATTGATGCTCTCCCACAATTTTTTCCATAAAAAAATGGGAGCATTCGTTGTCTGGAAAAAATTGCGAAAGAGCGGCAGTAAAAAAAAAAAAAAATCATCGCTAATTTGTAACTACATACTTCAAACTGGCAATTTATTGTAATAAAACTGAATGGGCTACAGACAAAAAATTTTAAATTTGAATTTACTTACAAAATTTTTGTTAGAGAACGAACTGTATTTTAATTGAAAAATAATGGAAATTAAATAAAAGAAAAATAACCCAGAAAAAAGCGAAAAGCATTGTACCGATTCAAGTGCATGGCAGTGTATGTGTCTAGAAAAATGTATAGCTTCTTTGAAATTCACTAATTTTTCCAAAATATGAAAGTGTTGAAAGCCCACCACTCGGAAACTTCTAATATCAATATCATTTCATTTGAATAGTTCCTTTCATTATACATTCATATTTCAAACAACTTATTCCTTTAGCTTGCCAAAATCATTATTAATTAAGAAGAGTATATTTCTTTGTTTCAATCAGTAAATCGCAGAAATAATAAATAATAGTCATTCACAAACAACACAAGTTTGCTGCCAAAGAAACGAGTATTAGCCACATTGTACATTGGTGTGTGATGAAACACAAAAAAAAAATGCTAAAAACAAATTACCAATCCATTAACGCGGCAGCATATTATAACAAAACCGCTTCAAATATTAGCAGGAAAATGCATTTACTCGAGAAAATTTGATTGATACCACATTCATCTGTTGATTTTAGGTGGATTGTCGGCGTAGGTAAACAACAAATAAATAAGCGAAAACAAGTGAGGCGAAATGAAGTGAAATGCGAAATTCTTACAATATACCGCTTATGGAATTGTGCAAGTCTGGAATTGATTGCGAGTGGCTTTTTGGAATGGGAAGGAGTGAGAGAATTTGAAGCTGTCGACAGCTGGTGCCAAATGAAACTGTCTATCAAAGCGTATCCAACGCCAGCACAATGGCAGGGTGAACTGACACACCCCACTAATTGAAACTCAATTGAGCACATGACTACATAAATACATACATACATATATACATACATACTACATAAATGACTCTATGAAAGAGCTATGCCAACAACAACAAAGAAAGCTACGATCAGCAATATCATTCGGTATTTGTTGTGAAAAATAACAGACTAAAAACACTAAACTCACCTTCCATTGCGGCAGTTATATGCAGCGTTGTTTGTTGTAGCGTACGTAAACGCTGCTTATAAATTTTCTTCTGTGCGAGTAGTGCCTGTTTGGTGTGAAACGAATTGGAGGAAGCCATTTTACCGCCGCTGTCACTGCTTGGCTGTGTTGTTGTTGGCGCTGTAACACCTTCGCCCAGTGCGCATTGTCCATTCGCTTGAGCCTCCAGTGCTTCCATGGATTGTTGGCGACGCAGTGCCACCTGGGCGGCCATCACACGTTGGCGATCGACAACTAATTGACAGTTCGGACAGCAACATTCGCGCCAACGACAAAGCTTTTTATGACCTTTGACACAAGAGATGACGCCATGATTGCGACAGCGTGCACATTTCGGCGTACGCAATATGCGTGACTCCTTTTGTGGCGCCGGCGGTGGTGATGTGGTTGAAGATGAGAAGGCGGTGGGAGAGCAGGTGCTTGAGGAGAAGGATGGTGAACTATTGGGAGTTGATAGATTCGAAGCTCTCGTTTGAGGTGATGGTGAGTTCATGTTGTGAATGTTACTATTTTGTGGCATGTCCTGATCCGATAAAGCTGGTGATGAAGCTGGCGTGTAGTGGCAACCGAGCATGGCGTTTGTATGGTGTATGTTGGTGTTGAAAAAATTTCAAAAACAACCGTCGACTCATAAATTGAGGATACTTCTTTTTAACTTTAAATGCTCTTTATTTTAAAGTCTGTTTTTTAAATATTTCTATCTTGCAAATTATTGCCCACGTTTATTTTATAGTATCTAGCACTTTTTCTTAACCAACACAAATCACTTCAATTGCTGATCGTGCGTATCACTTAATATACTCCTATTCCATCTGTTAACGCGCTGCTTGCTAGCGAAAGTGTGCTGCGTGTTCACTCATTTGATTCCTCTTAAGTTGACTACTTAAATAAAAGAAATGTTTCAATATTTGCTTAGAAACGGAAATCGCCACAAATACTTACAAAAACGTGTATCCGCCTATGTACATATACAATAGTAGACTCAACGTACAGACCTACACACAAATGCATATATATTTAGATACATAGGCAAAAGTAACAAAATTTAAAATGCAAGTAATTAGAAAACTTAGTTTTCCCTTTCAATTCTTTTGTTATTCTTTTCTTGTTTCAAATGTTGACTTTCAACAAAAACAAGTACCGCTTGTTGTAGCGTTCTCATTGGCTGCGATCGCTGATCTGTACGCTACACTCTTCGGCCAATGAGGCACAAGTGCTGTTCCCACAGTGTGTCGGGCCAGACGGCTAGACGCATGTTCAAGTGCCTTCTTTACCGACACTGGCAGAGAGTGTATTAGACATATCTACATACATGCGTCACCTGAAATGCAAGAAGTAGTAACTAGCGAATATTTTTTTTTTTTTTACATAAAACGATTGGGGACTTCTAAATCGATGAAAGGCATCATAATCAATCCATAAGTGGATTTTGTATTTCTTGTTAGTTAGGCCCTTTTGCATTTCAAATGACTATGTGAACTTGTTGTGCTGGGTTAGTGAAATTGATAATTGCTTTCTTATAAGTGTGTTAGTTTTGTGTATCAAAATAAAAGTCATATTTTGTGGTTTTTGAGATTGTTTTCGTAAATTAGCTCGCAACATGGTGTTTGGTACCTACTTATTTTTGCCTATAATAATATAATGTACTAATGTATCTATACATACATATATGTATTTTAGGTTCTCATTTTCATCCCGATATCATATTCCCTCTTCTTTTTCTTGATTGGTACGTCACTACCAACGTCTAGTCGATTGTGATCCTATCCAATAAAGCACGCACGTCCTTTTGATTCCATACCAACTGAAACCAATTAGAAACGTCAAGTGCGGTAAAGTACTTCCTCTATTTAGGGCTCTCTTATCCTTCGAGATCAAATCCTCAGTTGTCCTGGAGTGTGTAGAGAGGCTTAATGCTCTGGGGGAGAACAATACCATCCAATTGATTTGAGTACCAAAGCTCATGGGAGTCCAAGGAAATGAGGAAGCGGATCAGTTAGCCAGATTGGCCACTGCTTCGACCCCGAAGGAAAACACTAAACTAAGGGAACTGCATTGGCGTAATATCATGGGACTCCGTCAATTCAAGAGCTTTCTAAGAAGGTAAAATCTAAAAATATAAAGGGTACTCATGGGTCTCCCTAAGGCGAAACTAAGAATTATTGCAGGATTTTCGATGTGCAATTGTATGTTAAGTGGTAGAATTTAGAAATCTGTGACTCTGCCAAGAAAACTCCATTACACCACCTTCTGGATGTATGACTGTTTCACGCCGTAGGGAAAGGAGCACAGGGCATATTTGGCCAGTAGAGGAGTACATTCACTCCCAGATCCGGGGATCTATTATGAAATTTATAGAGTCTCTAGGGCTGGCTGAGGTTTTGTGAAGAGTTGAGGGCACAATAGATCTGCTTGTCGCATTGTCTCGTTATCTATCTTATGATCTCAAAGGAGGACTTACTCTTGCTCTGCTACCGCATTTAAAACCCTCAGGGATGGAACGTTTGTATCCATTCGTACGACATAAGATAAATTCCTCGCTGTTTTTTTTTTAAATCTGACAACAAGAACTGTAATTTCCCGCAGGTAATAAATATCACTGCATTGGTGGAGCTCACTTCACTATGTATTGGAAATGGGTGCGTGAGAGATTGTGGCTTACGTTCACGCTCGTGATTTTGTAAGTCACATACACTCGCGTTTTCTAAAATTGTTCTAACTCACGTTCTTGCACGCTCACGAAGACTTATTTTTTAATCGCGCACGTTCACGCACGCCTTTTCATGCAAATATTACTTTTCGCCTAATTGTGGGCAACCCGACAACTTAGAAAAATGCAGAGATGGCTACACTAGCCAAGCGACTAGAGCGCGAGCAGGAGATTGCCCTAATCGGTTTTGGTAGTGCATTAAGAACCAATCCGCACTATGGCGCTTAACGTCATGCTGAAAATAACGCCGGCCAGTATTGCAGGCAGAACTATTGCAGTACGAACTGTCGTTAGACTCATTAAAACCGGGTGGTTAAATGGCTCGAAAAGTGAATACTCGGTAGTGCTGGAGGGTTTTGGTTTCATCCCTGACCATACAGATTACTACATCTACGTAATGGCTCCTAGTAACTTCCTTTCTACCTACATTTTCGCAAGGATGGAAATAACTTTCAATAAAAAAGCGGGCGACTCACTGCTGAAGAGTGTGACGCCAGAGTTAAGGAAGTGAGCATATACACTGATAGCCAGGCGTCCATCAAGGCCTTGAAAGCTAAGGTGGTGTACTGAAGACTTCTCAACCGCGTCGGAGTATTTCCTGGTCCGACTCATTTGGGTTCAAAGTCTTGAAGCCTTGAAGCGTTAACACCGGATATAGAGCAGCTGACATTTCTCTATTCTCCTATGGTTCACTTTTGGACGGTTAAACCGCATTTAAGTTCAACGAGCGCTGGGTAAAGACTAGTACACGCGAAGCTGCAAGATCCTTCTAGCCTATGGTAGATCAGAGGCTTCCGACAGCCCACTGTGTGATTGGTATTTACGCAGTGAGTTTAAGAATCTCACTTTTCTATTATACTGCCAAGCCTTTACGAGGCTAAAGCGGAAACCTTTTGGCTCGCACTTCCAGTCTAACCCTGAAGAGCTCTCAGGCATTGAAATTAGCTGTACTCGTAATTTCATACACGGCTTGCGGCGTTTTGTCGACTAAGTGATGGTCTTCGTTTAACTTTCGTGGTAACACAAAGGACAATCTATTAAATGTCCAAGTGCGTCCCTAGGAATGCGACTGGGCTTCAAAAGTGTTCCCTCAATAATTAGAGTTTGCTCTGGACCTTAGTAGCTAATATGCCGTGTTTGCACATACATTGGATCCTAGATCGTTGGTATGTGTAAAACACTAGAAACGCGTCTATCTTCGATTACATTATAAAACCGATCTGGTTTCTTGTTTTTCGATCTGGAGACAGCGACGCAAATTGTTGAAAGTACGATCTTTAAGCTTGTAGAAACGTTCTTTATTCGCGCAATCCTTCTTTACACCAATGTGTATAAATAAAGGTTAAAGTAAACTCAGTAATTGAAAGGTAGGTTGGTTTGTTCCTATTTCCTATGGTACCAAAGATTCTTTAAGGAGCGGAAGCTACCCAGTGGGAAAATGTAATGTATAGTAATCGAAAAAATAATCAGTAAAACAAAATGCATTTTTTTTCCAGGGCGATGTCCTAAGAAAAGTTGGGCATTCAATTTTGCATTACCTAGTATCGAGAAATGAATGTATTTTACTATGAAATTTTTGGAACTTTTTGAATACATTAGAATGCTGATTACATAGTTAGCAGTAATATTATCGAGAACGCATAAGAAATACATACGCCTGTAATGCATTACTACTTTTCCTACTGGGTATAGTCGGAGTGTCGTTGTATTATAAAAGCCATATGGACGACTTTTATTGAATTGCTGTGCTTTCTATGGCTATGTATGTGAAACTATTCGCCCTCCTCGTAGTCATTGTACTTAATTAACTGCAAGCAAAACAACAAAAATATTTTCAGACTTTGTTTTAATATTTTCCTTTATTACAATATTTTTTTATGTCTGCATTTATAAATAATAAAGCATAATGCACATGTTTGTCTGTCTGCATGTATGTATGTATTAATTTATGTATGTGTAACCGGTATTTAAATTTATTCAACAATGTATCATATGTATGTATATTTATGTATGTAATTACGTACATCATTATCCTTTTAAATATGTAAATATGAAAACGATTTCTTTAGAACTAAACAACGCTAATATAAACTTTTTTTTTTTAACTATTGCTAGTACTATAGTATTAATCTTCTTGTAATAACATTTCATAAAAATCTAGTACAAACTTTTGATATACATATAATGTTTTACTATTGTTTTTGTTTTATTATAAATGAATAGGCTTTTGATAAATCTTAAAATGGATATGAACGAGAAGACTGTTTTGGATCTGAAGTAACTAACCCTTTCGTACACATTTATTTTTTAATTTCTTTTCTTTTTAGCTAAAGAATTCAATATTAATTCTCAGTTATTTGTTTTTTTTTTGTAGCTGTGTCTGTGCATTTTTTAGAGTGCTATATTGGTTGAAAAGTATCTTAATGTTTTACTACGTTTGTGCCACTGTACAATTGGTGCAAACTTTTCGAACATTGATAGTGGTGGTTTTCGGATTTTACTACATAACTGAAATTGTGGTTTTTCTATTTCATTCAATTCTGCTTTGGTGGCTCTGAAAATTTCAATTATTGTCCATTTTAATTAGATGAGTTGCGTTTTTGAATGGCGAAAAAAACACATACAAAAAAAAAATCCAAAAGAAAAATACAAAACGATTATAATAAACTAAAATCCAACAAATTTTTGTAAGAAAATTAAAGTGATTTCAACTAATATTTAGTTAACTATTTGTGATAATTCTAAGTATTCATAGACAAATATTTTAATTTTTTTTTTCTCTTTAAGATTATATATGAATTTCGCAAACAAATTTTTTTCTTCTAGCTTAGTTTATCACAATTTTCGAGAAATATGATTATGCAAAATGATTTGAAACTTGGCTTTATTTTTATGTTTATATGTAAATATGTATAATCATGCCGTATGTATGTATTGAAGAGTATTTGAGAAGGAATATTTATTATTTGAAGTGTTGATAGTATTTTTATATGTATGTATGTATGTATATATGTACGCGTATATAAGTGGGTTTGTAAAATGTTTTATAATTCTTGAACGCAACAATGGTTTGTTATTTTAGAATTTCTATCGACTGATTGTGCAAATAAATTGTTTATCCATAAGGTACTAACTTCATTTGCTCAAGATGTCAATTAAAATTTTTCAAATATCAGATTTTTTCATTATTAACAATTTCATGACTGGATCCATTTCAAATCATGCAGGCAGTCCAATGGTATATCGAGAATTGACTTCAAAATAAAATATGTATATTTTTCTGCTTGTAAAATGCAGAACATATTTTTTTAATTTTCATAGAATTACTTCCTCTTAAATATTACAATTTTTTAAATTTCTAATAGTTCCTTAAGTAAGTTTTTTCCTTAAATATATAAATAAATAAATAAATATCTTCAAAATTAAAGAATTTTAGTAAATAAAAATAATACTTAATTTTTTTGAAGAAACAAGCAAAAAAAAGGTCACTTTAATTGATCTATTTTAAAAAAGAACAACAAATGGAGATAAACAACTTTAGGAGCAAATAAATGGCTTAAAAATTACGGAAACTACAAGTTTAAAAAAAAATACCAAAAAATATTTTTTTTACAAAATTAAAAAAAAATTCATTGTTCATTTTTTTTTCAAGCAGAAAAACACTTTTTACTCTGAAGTCAATTCTCGATATACTATTGGACTGCCTGCATGATTTTAAATGGATCCAGTCTCAAGTGGTACATACACCCAGTGACTACATTTATTTAAGATTTCTTCCGTTGCTTTAAAAGTGTCAAAATGTTTTTTTTTGGGCTTTCGCATTCCTGTAGTAGAAAAAAGGACGTTATTTTGTTTAACAAGTATTTTGACTTTTTTCGCCCTACTACATTTCTCGAATATAACGAGTTTTTCAATCACAAAAACAAAAAAAAACATTGTTTTGGTTTAACCCCAAAGCTATGTCTCATTTAAAGTTTTTGAACATATCTAGTATGCAGTTTTAGTTTGATTAGTTGCATTTGCTTGATTGCCAACAGTTATGTTTTTTTGTGTGCTTTTAACAATTTTTTGTTTTTTAATCAACAATTTATATACATAAAAGTTTTAGATTCAGTAGATATATTTAACTCGCCTCAGTAATTGCTTTATGAGTATAACAATAACACTGCACGACAAGACATGTTTTGGGTAGTGGAAGTGAAATATGGTGAACTATAATTTTATGGCCTTATTCATAAAAAATAAAATATATTTAAAAAGTTTTACATTTCCACACCATTTTTCGATGCATAAATCTTTAAATCTTTTTTTTTATGAATTTGGCTGTTCGACTTTAGACGCTTGAAAATTTGCTTGATCAAACTTAACCCCTTGTCGTCCGACGGTACTCTTTAGTACCATCGTTATTTTTGCTCTTTTAAACAGAATGGGTGAAGTTTGTCTACCATGCAGACCAACGGTACTCCAGAGTACAAAATAACAAGCATATTTAACGGAACTTTTTGTCACGTATTTTCTATTTTTTTTGCATGCTCATTTCAAGTTGGAATTTTCTATAGTGCAGTCGCGAGTTAATAGTGGCGTCTTTTTTTCATTATTTCTAGCAAAGTTTTTAATATTTTTCTACAAAATAAAAATAAAATATAAGCTTGGTGATTTATATATCTATAACTGACGAAAGAAATATCTACCTCTTGTTTGTTTGTCAGTGATAACTGATTTTCCATTGGAGACTTGTAAGTACCGTTGGGCTCTTCTGGCCCTTGTAGTATTTTCAAATGTAATATGTATATGTATATATGCAATTATATATAGTTTTTAGTTAATCATGTCTGGAGTTTACGGCAGATCTTTGAGAGAAAATGAAATTGCTGCAATTTTGGAAGAAATTCTACTCGACAATGGCCAAAACACTGATATTGAGAGTGAGGATGAAGATGAACAAGTGATCCTTTCAAAAGACAATGAGGATGACATTTTTAATGAGATTCTAAATCAAATCCAGGCAGAACAAACTGCTGAGGCAAATATATTACTGGAAGATCCCCAAAACGGAGTTCTTGAAGAACCATTGCGAAAATGGAGAAAAGTTGAGAAAATAACAGAGGTTTCATAATTTGACTCACCAGAGGGAGCAGTAGTTGGTTATTTTGCAGATATAGACACTCCAACAAAATTTTTCTTGTCATTCATTGAAACAATTGTTGAGGGAATCATATTTCACCCGCAGTTCCAAAGCAAATCGGAAAGGACTTCCATCAAACATGAAACCAGACAAGAAAATGAAAAGAGGCGAGTTTGATTCACGAACAACAATGAACGGTGTAATTGTTTTTAAATGGATAGATAACAAACCAATATTATTGGCATCTAATTTTCATGGCACTGAGCAAACTGCAGTTCAGAGAAGAGATCGGAAAGGGAAAGAAATACAGGTTCAATGTCCAACTGCAATTAAAGATTACAACTCTCATGTGTGGAGTAGACCATGCTGATCAGTTAAGAAGTGCCTACGGGATAGACAGACGATCTAAAAAATGGTGGCATACATTGTTTTGGGGGCTTCTAGAAATAACGTTCATTAATTCTTACATCGTGTACTGTCAAACTCACGACAAAATTACTTTGCTAGAATACAGACGGACCGTGGCCCAAGGCTTAATGACTCAAAAAAATGTTGTTGCCAATAAACGAAGTTTGAGTCTTCCCGTAGCACCATCAAGCAAAAAACGACGTGGTAAGAGTGAGTCAGTGGCAAAAGATGTCCCATTAGGTAATTTGGGAGTACATTGGCCTATATTTGTTGAAAGCCGAGGAAGATGTGAAATGTGCAGCATAAAAAAAGTTCAGTCAAAACCACATTCGAAACGCCAACACTGCGGCATATTTTTATGTTGCAATGAAAAAATAACTGTTTCGCCGAATACCATGGAATTGAAGTATAACAATTTGATTCTTGAAACCCGACGGTACTGCAAAGTACCATATCCTTTTCTTATACTAAGATGTCCTTGAAATTTATGATTTTTTTTATTGATTGATAAAACATGCATATGAATTATAATATACAAAAATTAATACGAAAAATAATGTTTTTCTGGGCTTGGGCAACAAGGGGTTAAAAAGAACTATCTCGACAATCAGATTCCGGGAATTTTCCCACGGCGGGTGTATATCGGAGCCACTGCTTACATATGTACATATCCACGAGGTAGGGATGCGTGATGATGAGAAATCATTGATTTCGCCATCGATATTTACATCGGTTAGAGGGCGGCATACCTACTACTAGGACGATTCACTGAGACAACGTTTTACGAAGTCTTTAGAATTGTCGAGAAATCACCCTACTTTAGCTGCTTTTCTTGGTCTGGTGGAAAACCAATATAATCATGTAAAACTAGGCAGAGTTTAGTGGGCCGTATGTTTCCGTCTTGCAGTGGCAATAAAAACTTCCACTGCAAATTCCATCAATGCTATCGCAAATCTATTTCTTATACTCCTTAAAATAATTTAAATTTAGTATAATGCTTCGATTTCAGTTTAGGGCACGCCTTTGGAAAGAACTTCGACTGGAACCGGAATTGATACCTACTCAGGTGTTTTCTCCTAGGACTAAAAAAATGTATATATCTGACTGACTTCGCAACCTTTTTTCCAGTCTAAGAAATCAATTTTGCCGTCTGTGTAAGGCTATCGACAGACATTCAGCCGTGCCTAGGATGTGCTTTTTAAACTGGTCCATACTATTAGGGGTAGCGTGATTGTGACTGTGTAGTAGAGGCCTGACGGTGCAAATCAAGCTCTAGGTATACAAAAGTTGGGCTTCATATGTATAAGTTCTTCTCCTTTAAAAAAATATGTCATACCTCGAAACTGTGCAAAAATCTTGTAGCAATTGTAAAACTTTATTTACGGGAGTCAGAGAGTTGCAGAATCTCTGCCACCTTGATAACTTGGGCGGCCAGTGTTTCTACTTCATCAGGAAGGAACCTTAACTAAATTATGCTCCAACGTTATTATTTATACGTTCTAGTCAAACCTTAAGAGGATGATGCTCTTTCTCACCAAACAATTTTTTTTCCTGAAAGTTTATTTTTTGGGGAAAGCTTCCAAAAAGGAGCTTTAATAAAACATTATTTACACTTTCCTCTATTAAAATTTGCTGATTAGCATTTTTGTGGATAATTTTTACCCTCTAACTGCTATTTTTAGTAAATTTAGTCAAAAGACCCGTTCTAGGAAGTAATTAGGGGATTCACAAGGCCTGTTATAGGTCGTAAAATCTTAAGCTTAACTTTTTTATGTAAAATAATAATTGAAATGGTTTTAGAGGATTTCTTACTACATCAAAATTATTTTAAACTGATACAAAATATATGTATAATTAGCCCCCCTAAAAGCATTTTAACCCTTATTTTACATAAAAAATTTTAATGTGTGAAAATTCTATATGAAAAAATTCATCTAATATATGTAGGTCTCCTAAGGAAAAACTTGTGTTTGAAATAAGGCTGCGCCTAACCATTTCTTTAATATCGGGAAATTTGTTTTTTTTTTTAATTTTCTATAAAGTTTTAAACTTGCATTTCTATGGTTTTTGTCAGAGAATGAACTGTATTTTGATTGAAAAATAATGAAAATTAAATAAAAGAAAAATAACGCAGAACAAAAAGTGAAAAAGTATTGTCCTTATTCAACTGCATGGGAACGTATTAGTGTAATATTCTATAGGAATTTGACTACCTCATACGGATACTAACTTTTGGGCGGCCATAAAATGAATATTTTTCTGAAATGTGGCAACAATTTTTTTCAAGATAGCGGCGATTCCACAACCCAAAGAGGGCTACAACTAAAATTTAACATTCACTGCGACTAGCCTCACAGTGTTTAAAAAGTATATTGCAAAAAAATCGTGAGCTTTTTGTAATTTGACTGCACAAATAGTTTTTTTTTTTTATTTCACTTCCCCCACCCGACAAATGAAATCATGAAAGCAGAAGTGGCTTAACCCAAAAACTGTATTCTTTTGCTCTCATGGCCTCATATATGCTCTGATAGATATCACTATTTCGTGTCGCACAGTGTAATAAATACATATATGTATTCATGTATCGTTTGATAATATTACTGATATTTAGCTCCAACTACATATAGTATATATTTTATATTTTTATTACATTAGTAACTATTTTTGTGATATATAATATACTATCTGCTTAAATATTCATTTATTAGCCACAAACCCGAGTGCATATGCTACGAATATATTTACTGCATACATATGTATGTATGTATATGTATATTTATATATGTATGTATATAAATATAAATACAATGTTAAATATGCAATTTGTTTTTTTTTCTGTCTGTGTAATTTCGTTCACTATTCGAAGGTATAAGTTGCGCTTTTGTGGACTAGGTATGAGAGTTAGTAGTAAATTTGAGAATAGTGAGGTTGAGTGCTGATTCTATATAGTAGGAATATTTCGTATATATGTATGTGCGGAAAAACCACGTGCGTGTTAAGTTATAGATTGCATATAAGTTAGTGAGTGAGTGCGAGACAGAGGAAGCGAGGATTTGGTTTGAATGGGTTAGTCTTTAGGTTTAAAGTGGACACTATAAAAGTATAACAAAGTGCTTAATGCAATACTGAAGTAGTACAAGTCTTATGTTGGGTTACAACACTCCTAAAATTACATAAATATGTATGTATGCATCTAAGAGTCTGCGGTTAAAAATCCAGTTTGCTTGGAGTATATTTGGGCGCTAAATAAATAGGAAAGATTGAGTATATTTGATTGGTCTGATTTTCTTTTTCGATCCACTCTCTAATTGAGTGGCGCCGAAAAAACTATGATCGGCAATAAAATGTAGGGATTCTTACAACCAGCGTTATTCGTTCGTAGTACATAAATAATCTTACTAGCTCACAATAACAACATTTAAATAATACTGTTACGCTTGGCACGTAAGGCGTTGCTCTGCATAGCGGCTACAACTGCCTCAGCGCCGCCGGTAAATATCGGCTGATAGGAGGCGCGTCGCAGCACATGCCACATTGCCACCGGTTTGCGTAGCGAGGAGAGCATTTGATGCCAATGGCGCAATCCCTTGCCCGTGGCACAGGCACCGGCTATCACATGTCCAATTGGCGCAATACGCGGTGCGCCATCCTCAGCATCGGTTACACCAAAAACGGTGAGACGCAGCTGTACGGTGGTAAGGCTTGGCGGTGGCACACTGAAAATCATCGATTCATTAAAGATGGGGCAGCGATCGCGACGTTTCAGTGAGGTGCGTTTCTTAAGCACTTTCTTCTCGTTGTTCATCAAGTAGACCTAAGAGCATTAAAAAAAAAAAATTGGAATTAATTCTCAAGCACTTAGTTGCTGCATTTGCATATGTACGTCATTCACATTGCAAACTTACCTTCACGAAAACGCTTTGTACCTCCTGTGGTGCGCCGTTTTTACCACTTTCTTTTATTTCCATTTTTAAATTTCGCGCTTTCACTATAACAATTGTAAGGCGTTCGGCTGTGGGCAAATAGCTTAGAGAGAACATTAATTCGCCCCACTGTGCATTACATTTGCGTGAATCGGTTAGTGGTATCCATGTGGTGACAGAGCGCGGCATTTCACCGATTTCCATTTCGGCTTCACCGATCAACGTGTGCGCATCACCATTGTGATATAAATGGAACCAAAGCGAGTGTCGTCCATGCTGTTTTTTTAGCCAAAAGTTGAAGGTTTCATTATAGCCAGGCGTGACAGAATCTTTGAATACCTAAAATGCATAATTAGAAAAAGAATGAATTTAAGTAAGGTAAAAATACTTGATTAAAAATTCAGAATGTAAATAATTTTGAACTATTCTTGGAGATTTTTTTTCGCTTTTTCGGAAATTTGCTATAATTTTAGAGTTCTTTTCCAGCCATTTCTGGACTTTTCAACTCTTGTATGGATTATTTAGGAAATTGTTGTTTCTAATTTTTAGTAGAAATAAAATTATAGTGTAACAAAATTAATATACCCTTGTGCACAAGTGCGCTCGGGTATAAAAAACTAAAACCTCCCTATTATAATTGCCATTCGTACTGTCATCAGGTATGTAACTTGAGAATAGAAATCGCTGCATCTTTTAGGCGCATCAATATTACATAGTTACATCGCGAGCTAATAAAAGGAAGGTAAAAACCAAATTGACTCGAACTTTTTTGAGTAGCAAATGTTCGACATATTTTTCTTGTTTATATGAAATTTAACAAAAAAGAAAAGGGTAAACTTTTTTGGGATTTTTTTGAGTTTAAATTTTTTTTGGAAAATTTTCGAAATTTTTGGTTTTATTTTTGCGTGGCTTTTCGGGATAATTTAGAATTTGTCGATATTTTTTCGTGTCTTTGAAAGCTTTGGATTTTTTTTTCACTTTTTTAGGCCTTTATCTCATTTTGTGTTGTTCGCGGGAGCTTTCTGGACATTCCAATAATTTTCATGTTTTATTTAGGAATTACAAAGTTCGAAATACACTTAAGTCTTAGCTCCACACATTGTAACACAATTCGTTTTTATATTTTTGCTTTCGCTTGGCTTATAATAAGCAATAAAAGCGCCAAAAAGTATGCCCTTTTATCACTAGGTTCCTTGTGATTACATTTGCCAGGCGACGGCGAGCGCTCCCTGGGATGTCGGCAACATTTGGTGTCGAAAAGCCGGGTCTACGGCAAACACAGCAGGTGGAACAATGGCTTTATTAACAAATCTTTTTAGTAATCATTCCTTGCGTAAACAATATGTTGAGTAAGAGAAACATCAGTGACTCATTGGAAATGGTAGAAATAAGGAACACTTCTACACAAGGTACTATTCAAGAAGGCGGTGTGACGGTATATCTCCTCTTCTTCACGCTACATCTCGAAAGCCACTAGTTGTTGGACATGCAGAGAACTTGGTCATTCTGGTTGTAGGGAAGTTCATCTCGGCGGTGAGTGGGCTAGTAAAATTACGAACCGAAAAGGTCGCTAGGCTTAATCCCTCTAAACAAGATAAACCATTTTCGAATTTACTCACTCAATGCAGAAAATCGTTAATTGCCAGAAGAGGCGAAGATCTTTGTGTCTATTCTTGACTTTGAGGTTATTCCGCCGCTGCTAAGAGCGCTCTTCGACATGGGGCGTCTAATAGGTTGCGAAGCTGCGATTGTCAAATCACGGAGGTAGACTTCGCCTGGAACTTCGAGATCCCGATCTCAAGATCTGGCCACTTCTCTCAGAAATTATCTTTGAGAGAGAGTCTTAAACATTACTGATAATGACTGTTAATTTGAAATTAATTTGAATGTTGAAGAATTTAAATAACTTAGTTACCATGTACCTATTCACTATTCGTATATTGAACTATCAACAAGTAAGAAAGTCTAAGTTCGGGCGGAGCCGAACATTAAATACCCGGCGCAAGTATTAAATATATGTTTTCCACCTTTCCGAAAGCTACCGCTACATGATAANAATACGACAAAGAAATGTATATAAATAGTGCAAATATGTATATTCATATGCACACATATATGTATGTATGTATGTATTAACATATGCTTGTAAAAATAATAGCTGTGGGTGAGTTAAGAGTGGACATGGAATATAGCGCCACAAATGCATTAGAAACGCATACGCGTCTGCAATGTTAGTAAGGCAAGCGTAATTAATATTAAACGTGTTGTGCACAAAAAAAAAGACAAACACAAGTTCAGTCCACTGAAAACCCGATAGTGGCTTGTAAGAAATTTGTAAGCTTAGAATACAGCTTTCAAGAAAAACGAAAAATTTATTGAAAACGCACAAGAAATGGAAAAGAAATTTTCTTCTATCAAAAGTTCTTAAATCACTATCAAGGCGAATTCAAGATGTTAAACTGAATAAAAAATATAACCACATAACCAGATAACCCGGTAACCAGGCAAGTGTGAACAACCCAAAAAAAATGGAATAAAATGAGAAATGTCAAGGTAGAGGAGGAATCTAATCAGAGCTTCGTCTGTTTCAGGGTCTTGGGTGACCGATCCCCGCAAAGACCATACCTGGTAATTTTCGCAAATTTAACTACCCTTCCACTCTATCTAAATAGCAAATTCTCCATAGAAGTCCCAGAGAGGAACGAATGGGCTAGATACCATTTAGGTCAGGTACGATGATCCTAGGAACTGAAGTCTGGTACTCATTGGGGCTTCACAGTGGCACAAAGACTTAGACCCAGGGTCGAAGCCTATCTACATAGATCTCACAAAACATCAGTTTTCGTTTACCTGACCACTGTAGCGCTTTTCAGGCAAAACTAACAGGCATAAATGAGGCCCCCTGTGGCTCAGAGTTTCTTCTCCCTTAAAGCAGTCTATCACGATATATTCGGGCAGCCTAAATCTTAAAAATCCAACAGGATAACGTCCAACGTAGCCATTGACTGCATAGGTGATCTCACCCAGCTGGCATAGAAATGCTCTTTAATCGTTGTATGAACCACTGGACACAGGGGCGTCCCTCCCTGATAACCGCATGGATGGCAGGGATGGCGAGCTGGCAATGAATGCTGCCACGGAACTGTTAATAGATACCTTTAAAGTCCTGCAAGCAGAATTTAAAAATTTGCTTTATTAATGTTGTAAACTCAAGGAGGGTTGTGGAAGAGATCCTTTAGACTACAATGCAAATTTAATCAGAAAAATCAATGGAAAGCAATCTAAAGTTCTTGTACGGCTCGACCGCTGCTTTCTAAGGTTAGTAGTTGCTAGAATAACCGGACACTGGCTCATAGAAAGGCGACGAAGGAGGCTAGATTATTGAATACTATATTTGCCATTGACCTACCTCGGCTAAGACGCGAAAATAAATTCTGCAAAGTTCTCAACTTTCTGGGATATATGTATCCTTGGTTCAATTTCTAAGAGATATATGGAAATTCTGAGGGGTATCACAGCGGGCTGATTCTTCTATTGAGCAGGGGCAGGAGCTTTAAGATATCCTACTTTTATGGAGGACACTTTTTCGAAAATATCAGGAGGATTCAAATGAAGTTCGGAGATTATGTTGCAGAAAACATTTTGGAAGACACTTTTTTCGAAAAACTGGGTATTATAAGAAAGAGATCCGCCAAAAGATCTGAATGACTTGTGACTTTCAATAATAGAATTGCAGAAAATCCGTCGAGGGTCTCACTTACATCTTAGTTATTACTTAATAATGAAAAGACTCTCTAAATATGCATCTACTATCCTCATTTCCTACTGGGTATACATACATATGTTACATTTGTACATATACATGCTAACATGTATAGCAGACCAGTGCAAGTTAAATACGTACATATGTTTGTGTTGGAAACCTAACCAACAAAGCTTTAAAAACACCAACAACACAGATAACATTTGCAACAAAAATAATGCAGCACATGATTCGGGTGAATGCACATTGCACACTTGAAAGGTTGTTAGCACATAAAACATAAGTGCCGTAACCCATCCTATAGCCTATGTAGCTAGTCTGTAGGTTGTATTGCAATTGGAGGTGGTGGTGGAGAACATTGTTGCCATATGTGAACGGACGTGTATGCAAGCTTATTTATCTGTACATAGCATCTGCTGGTGGCAAGAGTCCTATTACGGTTGGCTGAAGTGCACTAACGTTTGCCCAAGCACAACACCACTAACAATATGGGCCTAGTTGTTTTTTCCCAGCTAGCTATCAACAGCAGGCGCTTTTGCTACACATATGCACATACACATATATGTATGTACATGCCTCTTTTAACTTCTTGACACCCCCCGCCATTGCCCATTATTCTCGCTACTCACTTGTCATATTGCAATCCGACACACAGGTATCCCGTTATCTGTGTATATGGCTGATCCAATTCGCCCACAAATACTGACGAGGTGTCCGAGTTCACCGAGTCACACGAGATCGCACGCTCCAAGTTGATGCCCTCCAGCGAACCGCACGCCGTCGAGTCGAGTGAACATTGTGAACTGTTGCGTCGGCCAAGGCTCATTAGAGAATCTTGGCGCAGCAATGAACGGCCAAAGGTCCAGGTGGTGTTGCCACTGCCACTACCACTACCACTACCACTAATGCTGCTGCTGCCGTTGCCGTTGCCACTCAAAACTGACGTGCAATTTGCTGCCTGTGCACCAACTGTACTTACGCCCAGTTTGCGGAAGAGGAAGTCTTCCGAGATGGTTTTCTGTAGCATGTGTGGCCCCTTTTGTACGCGTTGCGACAAGCCGGTGAAGGGGTTCGTTGAGTTTTGTGTTAATCGACGTAATCCACTTGAGAGCGAACTTAAGTCGGCGTCTTCGGTTGCTTCCGTGGTGGAAAACGAACGATTGCGAAATTCTTGGAATTGTTGTTGTAGTGATTTTGCGCTTAGTGAAGTTGGTGCAGTGTTGTTGGAGTTCGCTGTTAACGCATCAGGCGCATTGGTCAACTCGCTGTAGAAAGGATTACAGCTGCCATTTATGGCACTGTCGCTTGTAGTTGTAGCGGCTGCTGGTACAGTTCGTACGTCGATTGCGGCGCCATTATTACTGTTTATATTACTGTTGGTGTAGTTAGAACTATTTTGCTTATTTGTAAGTGTATTAAACTGTTGTTGTTTTTGTTGTTGTTGTTGCTCTGATGTTTGCTGTGCTGATAAGGCAGTGTTGGATTCCGGTAAGCTATCCGCGGATTCGCAAAGAAAGGGATTTGTGCTGGAATTACGACGCTTCAACGCCTTCAAATGACTACGCTCGCCATTCGCAGTCGTTGCAGCTGTTGTCGTTGTTGTGGGTAAAGCTTCAGTTTCCTGTATTGTTGTTGTAGTTTTGATTGTATCCACATGACCACCTGTAGCAGCTGCACCAATGCCAACATTTTGCAATGACACATGCCGCTTAGCCACCGGGCGTGGTATGGCGGTAGCGCTCAAGGCCGACGATGGGGCAGCAGACAGTCGTGGCGGTGGTGGCGCTTCAATTGGTTTTGGTATTGGCGCATTTGTGGTCTTCATAGAAGAACGCATGCAAGAAACCATCGATGCGTTATCACTGTTACTGGCGCGACTATTCGAGTTTACTTGTTCCAGAAATCGGTGTCCGCCACCATTGTTCGTGGGTGTGGTGGTCTCATTGATTTGTTCAAATGAAAAAGTGACTGTTTTTATGTGACCCGCACTGGCGGGCGTCTGTGTGCCGGGTGCTGGTGCTGGTCTTAACGGCTGTGGTGGTATGTTGGCATCAACTTCCCCCTCGCCAGCTAGATTCCAAAGCGGTGTAGTTGCATGATGGGTGGGCTGTTGACCCGACTGCCGGTAGTCATCCTTATCGATAGTATCAAAACGCTTAAAACTGCCGCTGTTGCTGAGTAAAAATTCTGAGCCGGAATGGATCTGAAATCAAAGTGTGTAAATTTAGCGGTCTATGTTAATCTTTTAGTGTCATAGGAATTTCCTCTCTCACCATATAACCATTGGCATGAAAAAGTTTATTTTTCGATAGTCCTATCTTTTCTTCCTTATTGGATCGCATCCATGTGTTGGCGTGTGGCCCCAAACAATGGCAGGCAAACATTACAATTGCTATTAACAATAGTAACATCAGCGCCAGACTGGTGAATGACATCGGTTCGCCATCCATTGTGGTTGAGTGTCACTACTTTGCATCCGCTCATCTGACGCTGACGAGTTGAAAATGCTTGATGGTCACAGTGTTTGGTTAAGAGCTGCAAAATAGAAAAAAGAACGCATGCATTAATGTAAAAAAGAGGACATAAATTTTGCTTAATTTATAAACTGCACATTTTTGTTTATTAAAAAATTTTGCATAAATTTTGTTCAGTATGAAGGATAAAACTACTGTTGAATTGCAGAAATTGGACATAGAAGCCTGAAAGGTAAAAAGTGGATATGTGAATGGGTTCACTTTAAACACATGGCCACTTTTATTGTTTAATCTTTACACAGTTTTTCAAAAACTAAAAATTTACATATGTATTAATGCCCAGCTTTCAAATGTCCAACCAAACAGGGGCGGAAAAATATGTCTTCGCCAAATATGGCCGGGTTCGCCGACGGAGTTTTGCTGCCATGCTGGGGGACTCAAACGTGACGTGCTACCGTTCTGTCAAGTGATACATATATATGTATAAACCTGCAGTATGAGAATCCCTACATAAGGGCCAAATATGTATTGTGGTCTGGATGGCTTACATTTGGACAGTGACTAAACTTATTCTGCTGTTAGGGCTTAGTTGCTGAGCTCCATGATCATGAATGGGTAGAAGTAATTAGTTGTTGCCTCGGCATCAACCATTTTCCGTCTGACTCGATATTGCCACCAACTCCGCAGAGGGGGGATGGTCTTGTGTAATACTGTGATAACCGAAATATCGGTTTCATTTTGTGTTGGCTGCCTAATGAACAGAACAATGCAAGGAGGAATCAGCCTTTTGTGTTTCGTTTCGTGCCTGGTTCCAACAAACAAAAGTTGCGATTTTTTCAGTAATAAAATTTATTATACTTCAATACTTCCGCCAAAATATTTTGGAAAATTATTAAAATTTATGTACGTGAGCTAGACCGATTTAAAATATCTGCAAAAATCTCGTTAAAAAAATCGATTTTTTGGTGGTATTTTCAAATAGGTTCAGATCTCGCAAATCTTAAGATTTTTCCGAAAATATAATAAATTTTATATTTCGATTGAAAAACAGCACGATTTTTTTCGTATAGAGAGTGATGCACCCGAACGTACATGCAAATGTACATTAATACTTATACACATTTGTATTAGTTTTGAATTTGTAAAATCTTTCTTCAAGTTTTTTTCTGTGAAATTGGCATTCAAAAATTTATGTTTCTATTTAGTTTTCTCTTATTCAGAGCTTTCATCTCATCTCTTGTTACATTTGATTTTCAATGTATGTACATAGTTATGTTTGTACAAACATACATATATTAGCAGTGAGGATGTTGCTGTTGTTGGGAAAAAGTGAACAAGCAAAACTAATTTTTAGTCAAAATTGGTGTTGTCTGTATTTGCATGTATGTATGTATGTACTTGTATTTTTGTACAAACATTCATTCAAACAAAAGAAAAGGTAAGCTGCTGGTGTTGAAGAATTCTTGCTTCCCCACTGACTCAGCAAGTGGGAGTTGACAGTTCTTTGATTGAATTTGAAACTTGATCCAACCCATTTTCACATCAAAGACCCACCGTCGAGTGAAGCTGAAGATGTTTCGAGATACAATGTGATACTCTTACAATCACTGTGCAACATTATTTGTGTGTCACAGAGTTGCCGGAAAATTTAATAGAGAAAATGCTGTAAAGCTAAAATTTTTAATCTGAGCCTTAAAAAAAGAAAATCCAAGAAGCTGATTTATGCTGTGAATAAATTCCGGACCCAGGAGCGACTTCCTCATTCCCATAGAACGACCGAATATCGATTTTTAGAGCCGAACCGAACATTTTCAAGGTCTAAGATAATGAATACTCAATGAATTTTTTTAATGTCTATATTTTTTATTATTGTTAATAAAAAAGGTACATTGGTTTAAATCACCCGCCATTTAAGTTTATAACGTAAAAATACTTACGTTTGTAAAGTTAACCACAAAAAACTTATATTTATAATACTCCAAATTAAATAATTTTATGTTATAATGAAAAAATTAATTAATTAATTAATTCACCTTGCAACCGATTCCGTCTATCGGTATAAAGCTGACCTCCTTCAGCGCTGAGCAATTGCTCACTAGACATACTTGATGGAGGAGCAAACAAATATTTTAAAGAATTTTTTTTTCAACAGAAAATGTGGGAAAAAATATTTCAATTTCTTGGCAGCAGATGTTCACTAATAAAAGTGTCCAATTCGTTATTGAATGAGTATTTAATATGAATTTCCTACCTTCGTTTTGCGGCCGTCAATAATATTCACATATTTTTGCGAGAATAAACAACTTAATTTTTGATTTGATTCTGCAATTTTCAAAATGGAAATGAAACGCAGGATTACATATCCAAATCTAAATCTAAAACCTTGTACAATTCTTAAATAAAAAAAATATATAAATGTTCGGCCCAAGTTCGGTTTTTTTTTTGCCGAAGCCGAACCGAAACCGAACCAAAGAAATTTGTTTGACCAGAGAAGCTCTACGCCAATGGAATTATGAAGCTAACCCAAATTTGCCAAAAGGTCAGATATAGTAATGTCCAATATGTACTTGATTAATATTGATTTTTAATAAAGACATTTTTTCTAAAAATTTACCCAAAAATCCCCGGACACAATTTAAGTGACCCCGCAAATACATACATATCTGCGTAAATATCTATGAGTCATAAATTCGACCGTTTGAATGCAAATTTTACGTCTGAGTAAATTGTAATCAAATCTATCTTATTTTGCCGCGTGGCAACCCTGGCCGCAACATTCATAATTGGTATAAGTTTTCATAAGACTTAAGATATACGCGTTATATGATGAGTTGCAGTTGTTGACAAAATTTTTTAAATTTTGAAAATTGCACAAATTTTACTTTGTTTGTTGTTCGAAAGTGAAACTAAATAGATTGAATTTTTTAATTATGTAAATAAAAACAAGCTGCATAAGATGAGGTATCCATTACATTTGACGAGATTTTGTGCTACTATCTATTATGTACTTCTATGTATGTATGTATGTATGTATGTAGATAGATATGTACATATTTATCTGTGGAATTTGCATAAAAATAGTATATACATGGAGGAATGAAATCATTCAATGTAGAAGGAGGTTATTCAATATTTACGCACGATACATTTTTTCTTATTAAAAAAAGAGAAGACTATATGTACATTAGGGTGATCCCAAAAAACTAACCTAACGAATTTATGGCCTTAAAGGGACCCATTTGCTGAGAAGAAAATTCTTCCATTTTGAAGAATTTTTATTCCAATTTAAAAAGTTTTCCGTGAGCCTTCCGCTGCAAATCACTTGATCATGTGGTTGTTGGTTTTGTTGTTTTTTGTTAATATTTCTATTATTAAAATGATTAATAGAATGGCTTAACAAGTGAAATAGTGGAAATAAGCAACCAGAATTAACAAGGCGAACTTAGCACAGTGCATAGGCAACTGGCTGAGTCAGTGGGATCGTCGGTTCGAGTCCTACTGTAAGAAGTCTGATGAGGAAATGTGGTGATTTCCAAAATAGCTATCACTTCTACCATTTTTTCAAATTATTGTTGATTTTCCACAATAAGTATTAATTAAAAAAAGCGGACTCGAGATCAATAAAAATTGTTGAACATAATTGTTATAAGGCCATAAAATAACAAAAACAAATAACTATTAAATTGTTTGAGATACAAATTTTTTTAGTCATATTCCTGTAGGGCATTAACTCTAAAAAATCGTCTTAGCGACGATTAAGAGTATTAAATGTGTTAATGATACATAGTATATTTATGCTTTTTTTCGACCTATGAGCCCGTAAGTATATATATTTTTGAGTCCAGACAATTAACTTCAAGGTATTTTTTAGAGAATTTAATGCCCTACAAGAGTATCTCAAACAGTTCAATAGTTAACATTTTTAATGAAAAAAAATTTCATATTATTTCAAATGCCCACCTACACCTATTAGAATTGGGATATAAATACTTCCAAATGGGAGAATTTTCTTCCCAGTAAAAAGGTCGTTTTAGGCCATACATTGTTTTGGTTTGTTTATTTGGCTCACCCTAATGTGCATACATATGTATGTATGTATGAACATACATATGTATTTATGTAAAAATATAAAAATTTTGCTTTATTTGCTAAAATTTTATGTGTTTATATTACCGAGTCTAGCGGAAAATTCACATTATTTGTCGTATTAAAAATTTTAATATACCTACGCATTTAAAAGGAAGCTTTTCGCTCAAATTCGATGCATCACGCCACAGATGCTGGTTGAAGAAAACCCGAATGTTGTTCCGCGTCAGAAAGAGTAGGTGGAAAGAAGCGCTTTCGTTTGACATAATCTTAAAGGCGAAAGTAAAAGCAACTATCTGTTATAACTAACTGCTAGTGGCCTTATTCATAAAAAATAAAGTAAGTTTAAAGAGCTTTATAAGTTGACGTTTTCATACATTTTTCAATTTATAAACCTTTTAGCTTTATACTTTATTTTTTACGAATAAGGCCATAAGTCTTTAAAATGAACAAATAAATTTTCGTTTCTTTAAAGTTTTATTTTATGAAAAAGAAAACCACGCAGCAGCTTGCGTGAGATGTAAGCTAATAATTCAGAAAGTGAAAACGATATCCAGTGACTGGCATTTTGTCTATTTAATAGCCCAACGCGAGCAGCAAATACAACAGAGACTTCTGCAAATATTGCATGTAGGGAAATAAAAGCCAACAATGCGGCGCTTGGGCGTTTTTATCAATAAAATCTATACGATTATGCGTTGAAATATTGCTAGTTGATGAGTTGGCGAATAGTTTGTAATGTTTGGTAAAAAAAAATGTTATTTTAACATCGATTCCGCTTTTATTGCACATTCGAGTGCGTTGGCGCACAGAAGCGCTATGATTTTGTGCCATAGACACATTTTATCCTTATAAATTGTATGTATGCATACCCATATAACGGGTGATTTTTTTGAGGTTAGGATTTTCATGCATTAGTATTTGACAGATCACGTGGGATTTCAGACATGGTGTCAAAGAGAAAGATGCTCAGTATGCTTTGACATTTCNTAGACTATTTTTTGTGGGGCTACGTCAAGTCTAAAGTCTACAGAAATAAGCCAGCAACTATTCCAGCTTTGGAAGACAACATTTCCGAAGAAATTCGGGCTATTCCGGCCGAAATGCTCGAAAAAGTTGCCCAAAATTGGACTTTCCGAATGGACCACCTAAGACGCAGCCGCGGTCAACATTTAAATGAAATTATCTTCAAAAAGTAAATGTCATGGACCAATCTAACGTTTCAAATAAAGAACCGATGAGATTTTGCAAATTTTATGCGTTTTTTTTAAAAAAAAAGGTATCAAGCTCTTAAAAAATCACCCGTTACATACATACTTGCATACATATGGGCAAATCCTAGCGTTGCGGACGTTTCGTTTGGAAGTTTCCTTTATTTTTTTTTCGTCGGCAAAAAATTATAAGTTTAATAATATGTGTGGTAAATATAAGGGCAGGTTTAAAGCAGTACTTAGGAGAGCAAACTAATGGAATTTGAATTAATTGCGGCGTACAAATGTGTATCAACATTGGCGGCAGCCACTTGACGAATATAATCTTTTCCACTTAGCAAAAACAAAAATTGTAAAGGTCCCATTAAAGATTTCCATCACCCAAAATATATATATATATATTTTTTTAGTATAAAAGTTATTCAGAAACAAAATTCAATGATTAATTTTGCGCCACCTTGTATTAAAGAAAATTAGCTAAAGGTTGGATTAACTTTAAAATAATTGTATGTGTTCATTCCGCACATTACGTTGCGGACGTTAATCTCCTTGCCGTTGAAAAATTTAATTTTTTTAAGGCGATAATGTGGTATTTTATTAAAACATACATGTATATCTAGTGCTTAAAACTAATGCTATTCAGAACTTTGTTTTGAGAAGTAAGGGGGTACAATCAGCCCGGTATTTACCCTAAGTGCTTTCGGAATAGTGCCACAGGCGGCAAATTTTTAGACTAAAATTCAGATAAGTGCATGTTTATTTGATAATAATTCAAACGAATTCTTTGTCACAACCTAACTTATTTTATGCAAACACCACTGTTATGCCATTCAGCTCTTGT
Organism: Rhagoletis zephyria; assembly: GCF_001687245.7. Taxonomy (NCBI): domain Eukaryota; kingdom Metazoa; phylum Arthropoda; class Insecta; order Diptera; family Tephritidae; genus Rhagoletis; species Rhagoletis zephyria. The sequence goes on along the minus strand of NW_016164059.1, from coordinate 3,376 downwards.
CATTCGCAATTAAATCTTTGATGTTTTCCCTAAATCACTGGATAGGGGTACAAATTCCCCAAGCGCTCCCGTTTAAAATTTCATTTTGTCCAATTAGGATACAACTCCACCAAATATTAGTATCAATAGAGAGAGTCCTTTACGCTGGATTGTCAAGATACAGGGGGTCAAAATTTTAATGAAAAAAATTAAGTGCGTGTAGCCGATTGTTTTCTGTCTCTGAACTCTCTTAACCCGATTAAAAAGTCTTACTTCAAGATTTAACTTAACTTTTTGAATAGGTTACCACCCTCTTCAAGAACTATGATGTACATAACTTCTATATAATTTAACTAAATTCGACTTTTGAAACAGGTGGCAACCCTTTTCAAATATATTTTCAAACCTAAACCTTCTTAAACCTCTTTCGTTGGCTTTTCAAATTCTGCAGCTATGCTAGCGTGAAAAGACGTTGGCCGTGGGGAAATTTTAGCAGAAATCTCAATCATTTAAAGTTTATATTTGGCTGCCTTCATCGGATATGGGAGGGTGGAGATGGCCCCGAAATCTAAAATGGCACATGGAATCACGAAAACTCTGAAGAAAATCAAGCCTAGGTATTTTCTATTAGGTTGATTTTCGTCAATCGGTCGCAATCGGTGTATTGTAACTGAAGCATAGCTCAGGTACACTGTTCGAGGAGATAGCTGGTAAATTTCCTACTAGATTGGGTAACAAACATATTTTAGAGTTAGGTATAATCAATTCCAAATCCAATTCCCAACAAATTCAGAATTAGGACATTTCGTTATTTAATTTAGCATACTTTCCCGAGAAAGACGATACATTTTTTATCCGCTAGGGAATTGGTACATAAATTTTTCAAAATTTTATACCAAACAAAATCACAAATAGCCAGCCATCCAGCCCTACATGTGCAGTACTCATATGGCGCTGAAAATTCGCTGAAATGAAAATGGCATATCACAGTGAGATCAAATTATGCGATGTTGTGTAAAATGAATGAGTGAGGGTCGGTTATTGAGGTTGGCAGCCAAGTTTGCATTGTTCGACAAAGAGTGAAGCTCTAATCTAACCAGCAAAATATCGGCCACTTTGCTGGCTGCTAAAAGCCATTTAGTTGTAGCATCCAACGCGCCCACTCATCTCAAAGTGCTGTGCGGTTGCAGCAGCAGCAAGCATTTGTCACCCGCTGTGGGCAACAGCAACACTGAATGTTGGCTATGTTTACTATGCGAAACACACACAAACACACATCTACTCGCGCATATATATGCGGTCTTATGTTCTACCCCATTGTGGATATTTACTCATGCGCGCGACTGTATGTGCCTGTACTGTGTAGGTTTATGTGCTTTTACAAGACATAATTTCCATATGAATGACGCTGCATTCATAGCGCCGAGTCCATAGCTCGTTTATATGCATCACTATAGCAGTGCTGCTACTTCTGCTGGTGCTGCATTCTGGTATGTAGTGGAGAGTTTTCATTAACCTAGTCACAGGTCATTCCACTTGCAATGCAGCAGTGGCTGGTTGGTTATTGGTATGCAACTATTGTTATATGGATGTCACACATATTGACATAGACCGAAGAATCAGGTGTAAGCTTAAAAGCATAAAGCATACAGCAATAGAAAGATGCCACTATATATGTAGCAGATCTGTAAAACGATTCTTGTGAGTGGCTTTTAAGTAGTGACTTCAGGAAGAAAAGATTATTAGATACACAAGCCTAAGGCATATACAATGGATAAATAAATGTGTATGTATGTATAGAAGTACTACATACCATTAAGCTTATGCTTGCTTGTTTGTTGGTTAGTTGGCACTTAAAGACGTACATATGTACATATGTACCCGTACACACTATCTCGTGGCGTTGCATGAACGGTAAGGTTTTCTGCAAAGCTCAGCGCTTAGGTGCTCTCTAAGCAAGTTACGCATTTGTTTGGTTAAATGTGTAGCGGCTTTGCCGTAGAAGAAAAGCATTCCAAGTATTTGTTCTTCTTCGGATTTACTTTACTTTCGCTTTTCTTAGTATGCTGCTCTCTTTTCCGGGCAGTGACTACCCCAGCTTTTGCTTAAATACGTACTTACCAGGCCATTGTACTTCTTACCGCAACACAAAAGGCTTCAAGTGTAGAATGCGCAGCCAATACGAATAACTGATCGCCATTCATCGGCACTATTTACTGGTTTTATCAGAGACCATAAAAAGCAAACATTCGTTGTACAATTTTGATTATTATAATTTTGAGCAAGGAAACCGATTGTTTTTTGCTTTTTATTTTTTTTTAACGAAAAAACAACCATTTTATTTATAATGAAATATTAAAATATGTTTAAAAAGTGGTTTAGATAAACACTTGCTAAAGTTTGCGCAATGTTTTTTATAAAATATATTTCATAAAAGCACTTAAATAACAATTCAGTTCTTCAGGGAAAAATTGTTCTCATGTTTAACTCACATTAAAAAAAAAACTTTAAAATAATCGAACAGCAAACGATTTTTTGCGAAGAAAATTTAAAACAAAAATAAGTATATAGGAACTCATTTGAAAAAAGAGAGGTGAATATTGTAGGCAGGAAGGTTTGTCCTTCGTTGACTGCAGGATTTTAATGTATATGGGACGTTTCATGCCAAGTGAGCCACGTCCTTGGCTTTACACGAAGTTTCAAGAAAGGAATTTAAGTGGAAAATGACAGAAAAGAAAACCATTTTTTACTTATGGCGTTTTCGTTTCTACAAAAAAATGTTGCCTTTTCATTGCCCGGTTCTTAGTAATTGTGCTCTGAGGGCAATGAGAAGGTAAAATTTTTAATTAAATTTCTTTCGTGAAATCGGCAGTAAAAGTCTTCATGTGTTCATTTAGTTAAAAAAAAAAAGAATAATTAAATATGGCGTCTCAACAATGGCGTCTAAACGAACTGTAATTTAGATTCGCTTGAATCGTTCTTGAGGTCGCTGATTACGAAAGAGGAATCAGATTTTAAAAATTCAGAATGGCAGATCCATATTTGATCTACCATTCATGCATAACGGAAAAGTTAAAATCGAACGTATGTGCATACATGGCGTATGAGTTACTCAGATAAGATGAGAATATTACTCATACGCCATGGACGCACGTTCTATTTTAACATTTCCGCGATAATTGGTAGTTCCAACATAGATCCGCAATTTCGAATTTTTAAATCGAACTTCAGATCAGTAATCAGCGACCCCAATTGATCTTATAACCAACGTGACCATGTTAGCCCTTTTGAGGCTATATTAAGCATTCATTTTTATGCCATAGCTTCAGAACTTTAGGGTTGATTTCGTGGCTTTTTGACGTAGAATACGTCTTACCTTAAGGTATGGGGGCTATGT